>NW_027666307.1:0-127974 GCF_963455335.1 Martes martes
GTGTTTCTCTGGGGCCTTCTTTGTACACAGTTGTGCTGGAGAGTTTGGTGTGTGTTGTGGGTACATGTTTCCATGTGAACTTGTGTATCCAGTTGTAGGGCTGAGGGTCATGTCTCTGTGACATGAGATAGGTTGTGCAGGGAGTGCATGCGGTTTGCGTGGGCTTAAGCGCATGTGCACGTACGTGCGTGTGAGTGTAGCGGTTGACTGTGCATTTCTATATCAGGGAGGACGTGTGGTTTTCTCACATGTGTCTGAATCCTCAGGGCGTGCGCGTATGAGTGTGTGTTTTGGACCCTTGAGAATGCCTGCGTGTCAGATTCTGTGGATGTTTCTGGATTGCGGGGGATCACGGGCATACTTCCTTTTTGAGCAGGTCAACTGCGTACGCCTGTGCCGGAGACCTTGTATGGGTTGTCTGTGTGTACGTGTGCTTGCAAGCGCACGTGTGTGTTGGTGTACTGTGTGTGGTGTGCTCTGTGTGATTGCAGAAGCATGAACCTGTGTGTGTGTGTTTGTGTGCCTGTTTGAGTGGCTACGTGTGTGTTCCTGTATGACACAGACCATGTGTTTTACTTACATGCTTCTGTACCCTCAGGGCTATGTGTGAGTGTGTCGTGCTCAGATGTAACGTCGTGAGTAGCGTATGCCTGCGTGCTGGAGTTTGTGGATGTGTTGGGGTGTGTGTGTTAGTGTTCTTGGGCACACCCGTGTAATGGTTTTTATGGTGGTGCCACATGCGTATGCCTGTGCCGGACACCTCGTGTGAATTGGGTCTGTTCTGGGTGTTTTTGCAAGCACCTATGTGTCTGCAGGCAAGGGATGGTGTGCATGCTTCAGATCAACATGAGCGAGTGTGTACACAGTGTGTACAGTGGGTTCGAGGAGAGTATGTGTGTGTGTGTGTGTGTGCACACTTGATGGGCTACTTGTGTGTTCCAGGATGACGTAGACCATGGGTTTTGCTTACGTGCTTCTCTATCCTCAGGGGAGTGTGTGTGTGGTTGCGTGTGTTCTGTGTGTGTGTGTGTGAGTGTGCATGCTCAGATGTGTTGGCGTCAGTTGTGTATGCCTCTGTGCCAGGGGTTTTTGATGTGGTCATTTCCGTGTGTGAGTATGATGGTTCCGCGACACACGTGTGTATGTATTTTGGGGCCGGGCCTGTATGTGTAGGCCTTTGCTGGAGACCTTCTGTGAGTCGTATGCATTGTGTGTGTGTGTCTGTGTTCGTGTTTACAAGCCCCTATGTGTCTGTATGCAAGGGCTGCTGTTACAAGCCTGAATTTAATACCGATGAGTGTGAGTTTAGTGTGTTCAGTAGGTTTCCTTGAGCGTGTGTGTGTTTGTGTGTGTGCGTGTGTGTGAATGGAGCTTGTGGGTGTGTGTTTGCATTTTCGTGTGTGTGTGTGTGTGTGTGTGTGTGTGTCTGTGCACATGTGTCATCTCCACGCCTTTGTATCAGAGATAATGTGTGGGTGCGTGTAGCATGTGCATGTGTTTGCACGAACACACGTGTCTTGTATGTCACTCTGTGTTTAGATGAAAATGTGAGTCTGGTTACGTGTGGCCTCATGCACGCCTGGGTGCCGTGAGTCTGTGTGTGGGGGGGTATGCATGTGCCATCTCGATGACTTGGTTTCAGGGATCATGTGTGGGTGTGCAGGGTATGTGCGTGTGTTTGCACGAGCACAGACGCATCACGTGTTTCTCTGTGTTTAGAAGAACACGTGAGTGTGATTTTGTGTGGCCTCATGCACGTCTGGGTGTCGAGAGTCTGTGTGTGTGTGTGAGTGTGTGTGTCTGTGATGTGTGCCCAAGCCTTTGGACAGGGTCACGTGTGTATGAGTGTGTTGGGAGTCCCTGGTCGGGAAAGGAGAGGGCCCATGGCACTTCCCGCTCTGCTGATTATGGAGAAAGGGGCCAGTGGCGGAGTGCAGCCACGTCCCTCCTGACACACAGACCTTGTGTGCATTCCATGGTTACTCAGGGTTCTCTGTCCCCTCTCGCCGCAAAACGCACACGGGCCAAGGCAAGGCAGGCACGTGTCAAGCACACCACCCATCGAGGCAGCTTGCACGGATGGTGCCGGTGTGGGAAAACCCTAGGGGTCTCAGTGTGTGTTACAGAGGGGCTCAAACCTTGTACCCGCCTCTGTGTTGATTAGCCAAAGGCAGCAAAGAATAAGAAAGAATCCGTGAGCAGCACGTTCCTCCAGAGGAAAGAGCCCTGCGGGGAGCTCTCCTCCCAGTAGAAAGGCCATCCTGGACTCTGTTCTTCTCCTGTTTGGGCCGGTCTTGTCCACCTCCTGTGTACCAGGCGGGGAGGACGAAAAGGAGAGGAGCTGAACCCACAGGCACGTGTTCCCTGCCTCAGCGAGGGGCACCCAGCTTGTTGCTCCCTGAGCCAACAGGGGTTTCCCAGCACCACTTCTCACCAGTCCGGGGCTCGCCCCTCCCCGTCCGCTCGCCCTGCACTCACCCCGTCTTCGACGTTCCCCACCGCCTGCACCTCAGCTGGGCTTGGGATCTGGCAACGTGTGCCCACGAATGGATCCCGGCAGAGCCTCCCAGCGGCCCCTGTGGTGCTATGCCGACATCTCATGCTGTTTGTGGAGTCCTGACCTCATTGCCTTGGGGAACTGGGTTCCCTCCTGGCGGCCCCGGCAGCTAGGTGTAGGTCGAGGAGGGTTTGGCCTTCGGGCTCGGGAACCCTGCCGGCTTCACGGTTCGGGCCTGAACGTCAGCAAGTCTGCCCGCGGTTGGTCAGATCTCAAGTTGGGGATCTCAAGTCCGATACAGCCCCTCAGGGAGAATTCTAGGGTGGTGGAGAGCAACGGGCCAAAGGAAGACTGCTGGGGCCATCGTCACGTCTTCTGGTCTCCTTGTCGCCTAAGCTGGAGAGTAGCCTCACAGCTCCCCCAGGCCAGTCCGTGGGATTCATCGTGTCGACAAGATGGAGGGGAAGTCCCAGGCATGCTGACGGTTGCAGCGGGGCTGCCCGCGGGGATCCGGACGTGGAGGACCCCAGAACGTGCTGCGCTCGCCCCACCCACTTTCCCTAGAGCCCTCTGCGGCTCGCTCCTCGGGGCTTTTAGGAAGGGCCTGCCGAGCTCTACAGGGGAGAGGAAAGG
Source organism: Martes martes (assembly GCF_963455335.1). Classification (NCBI taxonomy): domain Eukaryota; kingdom Metazoa; phylum Chordata; class Mammalia; order Carnivora; family Mustelidae; genus Martes; species Martes martes. Next base: position 3,131 of record NW_027666307.1, read on the forward strand.
CTGGACGGTGCCGCTAAAGCGCCTCCCAGGTATCTCCCATAAACACAGGCGCTCTGCTTCCTTGACTGGGGGATGCCCCGCCTGCCCCGGAAAGAGGTGTTTAGGATTGGACCCCTGCCGCAGGTAGCATGGCTTAAGCTGTTGGGCGCATCATAAGGACATCGGGTTTCCTCCCAGGGCCTTAGGGTGCAAACCAGGGGATGTGGCTCGTGCACATCTGCCTGGAGTTCAGGGCAGCTTCAGGGCAAACACGTACGTGGCGCAAGAGGGCTGAGCGCCTCCTGAAGAAGACCGCCCGCTCCAGGGGCTTAATGGCCAGAGCTGCTGGGAGACGGACGCTTGCTACGGGACTGGAGGACCCAGGGCAACGGTCTTCCACGCATGTGGTCTCGCAGGCAAGGGATGGGGCGCCCAGAATGCGTGTGTGCTTTCCAGTGTACGTGTGTCGAGGCGACGGGGACAAGAAACAAGGGAGGTGCCCTTGAAACCCAGCCTCCCGTGAGGTCTCCGTTCCAGGCTGCTTACCTCTTGTCCTTTGGCCCCTCTCCTGTTCCTTCCCTAGCAGGGGCAATGCCAGATGTCTGTCATTGCATGAATGTCTGTCTCCCTGGATTGCGAGTGGACGTGGAGATCATCCACATGATGGCCGAACACGTGGAAACCACAGTCCAAGGCCGTGGGGGTGCGTATGAAATCCGGTCCACTGCAAACCCACCGCAGACCCAGCCGGGAACGGAATAGGTCTGTCCGTGCACGCGCTTCCACATGCACGTGTGTGTACATGGAAGGCCACGCCTGTGTACCCCTTTCCCTCGGTGTTACAGCCAGCTGCCCACACGGGTACCTGTGGGCACGCAAAGAAACCTTGGTCTGAACACACGGGTGTGTAAGCACTCGGCTGTACTGAACACAGCTGGCACCTTAGAAGGCAGCCGGCATGAACTCTGCGCAGCTCGAACCCCCGCGATAACATTAGTCCAGCCGCCCATAGAGTGGAGCCATGGCGCAGAGCCACGCATCCACTGCCGGTTCAGGAGACGGAGCCGAAGAAGACCTGTGCGAGGGCACAGAAGATGCCGTGGCCTCAAGAGTCGGTACGGACCTGCCGGGGACACGTGGAGGGTGAAGAACCGCCGGAGCAACCACGACAGGCACCTCCGTGTACAGGACGCGGCACGTGTGGCCCTTTGACGACTGAGATGACTGAGGTGTGGTGTAAGAAACCCGTCTGTTCCTGTAATGCTGGGGGAGACCGGCTTGCACTGGCTGCACACCAAAATTGCCCCAAGCCTACCTTGTTGGCCCAAAGCCACACGTTGGGTATCCTCTCTCCACGTGTGGGGGCCAGCCCTGGGGACGTGACGGGCCAGCCCTGGGGACGTGACGGCCCAGCCTCAAGTTCTGCTCACGGTCTGACCTGGTGGCCCGCAGGGGAAGGCTAGAGAAGATGTGTTCTCCTCTGCAGGCCTTCCCCACGGCATTTGTGGTTTCGCCCGAATGCAACGGAAGACACTCAGTCTCTTGAAGTGAAGGTACGTGCGTACGTGCTGTGTCACCTGGGAGCCAGCCCCAGCTTCTTGCCTCCGGCCTCCAAAGGGTGCACACTGTAGTCACCTGGCCGCCAGACAGAATGCCCAACTGCCCATCCACAGGGTTCACCCAGACATTGTCTCAGGGGAGGGGCATCCGGATTCACGTTGCCGGATGCCCTTGGCTGCACGAAAGGCACGCCTCCCTCTGTGCTCCATGCCAAACACACTGAGTGTCTGTGGGTAAGTGTGTGTGTGTGTGTGTGTGTGTGTCTGTGTGTGTTTGTGTCGGGGGCACCCAGCTTGGGACCCTTTCCCTGGTCACGTGACCAGTGGCTACTCACAGAGGAGAAGAGGGCTCTTATTTCATGGGAAAGGAGGTGCTCGGACAGGCTTCTGCATCTTGCTTCCTGAAGCCTTCATCTTCCAGAGACCCTGTGGCCAGAGAGTGGGCAGAGAAACAGCGCCCTGAAGACAAACACCGAGTCGGGGGAAGAGGGAGAGCAGAGCATGGGGAAAGGACAGGCGGAGAGACGGATTGAGCACTCTCGGTCCCTCTTCTCCTGAGCAGCCAAGGACGTGGCCTGGGGGCAAACTGTGGCCGAACCCCCGCCCCCTAGCCCCGTGCCCCGAACAGGCAGACCGCTTCCGACCTCTGTCTCCTGGAATGGCCCTATTCCGCAATGCCTGGGCTGACGTTTCCACGCACGCTAGGCCAGGGTTCCCGGTGGTGCATACGCTGTCCTCAGTCTTGGACGATCGTGTTGGGGAAGGGCAAGGGACGGTTTCGCATTGACAGGCTACAAACACCGGGTGGAGAGCGGGCTGGAGGAGGCCACGGGATGGAGGGGAGGGGGTTGTGGGCCCTGGGGCCTGGGGCGCCTTAGGTAGAGCCCGAGGCCACCCTGGAGGAGGCGCACTGGCTGCCTCCCTGGCCGGCTCCCGCAGGGGGTGAGGGGCGGGGCCTGTGGCGGCCACGCCCACGGCCTTGCCGCTGGCAGCACCTGGGGTCCGGCCATTGTCCTGGGCGTGGATCAGGCCTCCTTCGCGCCGAGGCCCCACGCGTGCCACCTCCACCTCGGCCCCGTGGCCTCCTGGCCGGAAGCCCTTGTGCGCATGCGTCCCAGACTCCGGTGGCTTCTGCGAGGAGACGGCTGACGTCCCCCCTTCGCTGGGCCGCGGAGCTCCACTGCCGGGCCGCCTGCGGGAGCCGCGTGCTCACCCCTCCTGCTCCGTTCCTCCGCAGCTGCCCCAGCTGGGGGCCACATGGGACGCGGGACTGCCCCCCAATCCTGACCGACTCCGTCGAGGGAGGGGTCCATCGGGACGCGGCTGTCCGCGGACATATAGCCCCACCCCCAGAAGAGAGGCGAAGGTGCTGCTGGGCCTAGGCGTGGGGATGGCGGCAGAGCCAGCGCAGGACGAGGAGGGCCGTTGGGAGAGAGAGGGCGCCATCCTGGTGGTGGAGCTTGTGCTAGTGGGGGATGACGTAATGTTGGTGTGGCAGCTTGCGGTGGTCCAGGTGGCGGAGGACCCCGGGGAGACTGAGGAGGAGGACGAGGACGAGGACGACGAGGCTAGGGAGGTTGGCAGTGAGGCTGAAGAAGAGGGGGAGGCTGAGGAGGGCGAGGAGGCTGAGGAGGAGGAAGAGGAGGAGGAGGAAGAGGAGGAGGAGGAAGAGGAGGAGGAGGAGGAAGAGGAGGAGGAGGAGGAGCAGAGGGAGGAGGAGGATGAGGCTGTTGAGGATGAGGTTGCAGAGGTACCAGAGGTGCAGGAGGAGGAGGATGAGGAGGAGGAAGACAGGAGGGAAGAGGCCTGGGAGGAGAGCCAGAAGGAGCGAGAAGCGCAGGAGCTGCAGGAGAAGCAGGAAGGGGAAGAACGGCCAGAGGCACGGCCAGGTCCGCCCCCGTCCCCGCTCCAGGCCCTCGAGGCCCTGCAGTCAGAGCTGGAGCCCATGAACAAAGACGCCAGCAGGGCCTACTCTGGGCTCAAGCTCAGGTTCTGGCAGAGGCGACGGCGTCACCTGGACCACCGAAGCGCCCTCATCCGGGGCATCCCTGGCTTCTGGGCCAAGGCTGTATCCTTGATACCTTCACGGAGGGACCCCGATGTGGCCGGGCTAGCGCAGGAGACTCCTGTGGCAGGGGGCCTGCGTTGTGGTGGCCTGGCTCATGCCTCGGTGATCACGACAGTTTCGAATCCCTGCTTCCGGGTGGGGGTCCCTGGTGGGGCCGCAGGTTGCCCTCGATGTGCCGGGGAGGGGGCCGTGGGTGGGCAGGGATGTCACCGAGGATTTCCAGCTTTCTGTGTTAGTGCCCAGCAGGGAATTACCTAACTAACTAATGCAGCAGGCCGTGCGGGGGCGCAGGGGCCCTTGACACAATCTGTGAGGTGGAGTGGGTCCCGGTGGTAGGAGGGGAGATGCAGGGCGCACTTGCTGTGCAGACCTGCTCTGTTGTTGTAGCTCTTTCTTCTCCAGCCCTCGGAGAGTCCTTGACCCGAAGCAGTTTGTGAACCACCCGCAGATGTCAGCCATGCTCAGTGAGCAAGATGAAGGCATACTTGGCTCCATGACGGATTTGAAGGTCTGGCCCGGGAGATGGAGGCCCGGCCTGGGGGATGGGAGAAGAGGGGGTAACAGAAGCGATTCCTCCCCAAGGCCAGGAGGGGAAGGGTCTGCTGGACAGAGATCTCAACCCTCTCCCCCACTTTGCCGCCCGGCAGGTGGAGGAACTCGAGTCTCCCCGTGATGGCCGCAAGATCCTGCTCTTCTTTCGCGAGAACTCCTACTTCCGCAACGACGTCGTTGAGAAGGAGTATGTCCTCAGGGCTGCTGGTAAGGGGCCTCTGCGTGCATGGGCGGCAGCAGGTGGAGGCGGCAGGGTTGAACCTGATGCATCATCCAGCGCCTTCGCACGGACCCTTCTTCCTGCAGGGTACGAGCCGTCTCATTCCACTCCCATCCAGTGGCACCACTGTTACGAACAGGAGGCCTGTAGCCGCAGACGCCACAAGAGCAGCCTTAACTTCTTCAGCTGGTTCTCTGACCACAGCTTTGCCGGGCCTAGCAGGATAGCTGAGGTGGGTCCCTGTGACAAACCGCGCACGTGAACCTGCCTGTGCTCCCCAGCGGACTGGGATGTGCATCTGAGCCCTGCCCCGTTTCCCCTGCCAGATCACCATGGACGACCTGTGGCCCGATCCCCTGCAGTACTACGTGAGGAAGAAGGCCCCAGCAGAGGGAACTGAGAGGAGGGCAGGTGAGACGCCCAGGGCGTGGGTGCTGAAAATGCTCCGTGCGGCTCCGTGGGAGCTGGGCTCCGCAAATGCAGAAACGGAGGCTTAGAGGAACACTCAAGAGGCGGTGACCCCGTGTCCAAAGGGCATCACCGTGAGTCGGGGAGGGCGGTGTCAAACTGGTTCTGCCTGGGAAGCTTGAGGCAGGCGGGTCAGGCAACACCAGTGAGCAGAGCCGGAGAAGCAGTCGGCTCAGCAGCTGCCTTGCGGGAAGTGCCACTCCCTGGCCGTGAACTCCTGCCCTCAGGTCTCCTCGCCACCGCCTCAGCTTTGAGCCCACCTAAGCACCTCTTGCCAGCCTTGGCGCAGATGTCTGCGTTCCCTGGCGTAAAGGCTCATGCGTCACCCCGTCACTTTTGTGTGTTCATCGGTAGAGTCCTCCCAGTCATCTCCCTGGGCAATCTCCTGTGCCCACCGCAATCAGCCAGAGAACACTGGAGAGCGTGCACAGATACCGTTGCTATGTGGGTGGAGGAAATGTAGGGGGATCGCCATCAAGGGCCGGGGAGAGGGGCAGGGGAGAATGGCCTCCGTTCCCCGAAAGGGCCTTGAAACCCTCAAGCAAACCTGCGTGTGGCCCGTAGAGGATACTCACCGGCCGCCTCATGTGTGCCCGGGTGACTGTGTGCCCGTGTGTCTGTGTCTGTGTCTCCGTCTCTCCCAGGGAACTTGAGCATGTTGAGGTGAATACGCAGAAGCCTTGCCCTTGACCCGGAAAGAGTCCAGGACCTTCAGATGGAGCCGGATGATCAGCCTGGTCCCTCCCACAGGGAACACCTCCAGTCTGGTGCCTGGGAGAAACACAGGGCCGATTGAGGCCCCCTGTAAAAATACTGAAATGTGGAAAAACGACGTCAACCGTGTTTATGTGTGTTACTGTGTGTACGCTCACACACGGTCGTCTTCATGGAAAGGGGCAGGTGGGGAGCCTGAGCTCATGGGATTCCCGTCGATGCTTACTACTCTGCCCCGGCATCCTTATTCCGTGGAAGGGGTGGGGCCGTATGCTGGCCCAGAGGTCCAGGTCACACGAGCTCTGGGACTGCATCCCAGCGTGGCAGAGGTCCTTCCCCTAGGGATGGTGGAGGTGGGCAGGGAGAGGAGATGAGCGAAAGGCCAGCTAACAGGGCCCATGCCTTCCCTGGGGAAATGACAGAGGTCAAAGAAAGGGAAGGACGAGCCAGGGCCAAACATGTCCAGTGTCAACTTTTGGTGGATGGCGATGACCGTCTCCCAGAGATGCTCCCTGGTGGATGACCTCAGACACAGCACGGGTGGGACTGTAGTTTCATTACTCCGTTGAACCCCAGTGCCAGGGCTCTCCTTTCTTCTAAACAAGGGGCCCAGGCCCTTGCTGACACAGTCATCCTCTCAGCCCCAGATACAGCGGGAGCGAGTGGGGGCCAGGCCCTGTGGAGGGACTGTCGGAGAGGGGAAAGTGGGAGGAGGGAAGGTAGGAAAGATCACCCTGTCGTTCTGGCCCAGGTAGCTGGGCGGAAGCATAAATTGCAGGGAAAGGCGCGTGGGCGCGCACACACACGCACGCGCGCGCACACACACACGAACACCATCGGGTTCCAACCGCCCTAAGCCACAGAATATTTAGCCACTCACATACACTGACACATCCACTCAGGAGCAGAGCCAACACCCCCCAGCCAACACACAGTGATTCAGTCACCCTCATGTCCTGACACGCACACACTCACTCACCCTCCCAGGCACACAACCTTCACCCACTCACATGTCCAGAGACACGCTCACATACTGACAACCCCACGCAGCCCCGTGATCCCCACTTCCCGGCTTCCCTAGGACGTTGGCTTGGGGTCCCCCAGATGGTCAGCAGAGGAGAGGGCAGAGTATTGCTGAATGCGAGACCCAGGACACCCGCCCGTGTGCTGTCTGTCCCGTGCTGACCCCGAGGCTGATCTGCCTCCTTCTCCGTGGTCTGAAGGCAGGTGCCCAATGCCCTCTATCCGCTTAGACCCCAAAAGGGAAATGCCACCAAAGGGCACCCCTAGTCCTCACCAACACCCCACGGAGCACGCTCCCCTGGTTAAGGGCCAAGTGCGCGCAGGCTGCTTTGACCGTGTAGGGCACCGTCCATCTTCTGAGGTCTTGGCCTCTCTCCTCCCACTTTCAAATTCTTTGTGACTTTGGGACTCAGAGGCCAGTCTCTTGTACGGAGCATAGATGTGGCCAGCTTTTCAACACCTGCCCGTTCTGCTGTCGTCCACATCTTACTCCAGTGCTGTGAAGCCCCGTTACTGACCAGCCCCGTTACTGACACAGGGCAGTCCACAATCACAGTACTTGGTGTCTGTGTACTCCATGGCTGTTTCCACCCTCTATTCCTCCGTGACTTCCCCATTTGCTGTCTCATGTTTTCGGGAAACATGACAGCTGCCCTGGTTGACACCACTGGATTCAGCTCTGCTCAGCCGACTTGTTGCTTCCCCACGCGTGGGTGGCCCCTTCCTCACAGGCGATGTGTCCTTTGGGTCTACATGCCTCGCAAAGTATGAATTCAGCTGGGGGCAGACCAGTCCTTGCCTCCCCGCCTCCGCCCTTCCTCGCCGCGCCCTGCCTGTCTCTCCCTCCCCATCCCTGCGCACGGCTCTCCCTCCTGCCCCTGTCCCTCTCTTCCCTTCTCTCCCTCCCTCCCATTCCCCCTCTCTCCCCCAGCTCTTCTTCTCCTTCTGGGCTTCTCTCCCTCTCCTCCCAGTCTCCCCCTCCTCCCCCTCCCCCTGTCACCACCCCAGCCTTCTCCCTCTCCAAGGCTGTGCTCCTGTTCCTGCGGTAACACCAGAGGAGCCTCCTCTAGTGGTTTGGGCAAGGTTGCAAGTGCTGGGTCAGTTTGGATTGTACCAGTAATTCCAAAGTCTGAGCTGTCTCACGGACTGTCTCAGACATTTGTTTCTTCTCCCCATAGACAGCCATGCATCTTACTCCCTGCAGGGGCGTTTGTGACACTTGTTGCGACCACAGCCCCTGCACTTAACGCCAAGGGAGTTCCTCCTGCGTCTTTCTGGTCAAAATCCCCCAGGACACACCGACCCACTCCTTCTAATGGAGGCCCTCCCACGATGCAACCGCAACGCTGGTGGCCTTGCCATCACCCACGAGGCCTTCCCTGACACCTCAGGCGGCAAGCATCCTATCCCGCCACAGCACCCGACCCGCCCCCCGGAGCAGACCTCTGTGAGGTGTGGTCTTGTCTCAAAGGACGTGGGGAGTACCAGAGAAAGGGCACTTGGGCTGTGCATGCTCACTTGGCCATCCCCTCCCCGCACGGTACTCCACTCAGCCACCGACACAGTCTAAGGGAGAACTTGGAGCAGAGCTGGAAGAAAGACACAAGAGCCCTTGCATGCAAGTCAGGTGGAGAAGGAGAACGCAACGAGGAAAAGAGACACAGAAACAAAGCGAAAGGGGCCGCTCAGAGGAAAGCACCTTGGGAGCAAGTTTTACCACTGGCTTGGGCAGAGGAATTTGCAGAGTTTCTCTTTGGACTGAAAGCCTGGCCCAGTCGCATGCTGCCCAGTCGCAATCACGGACCTCACCGGGGCCGGCTTAGCAGCTCTGTAGGCACCCCGGTGGCCAGGGACCTCGGCTCTTTGCAGAGTAACTTCAGGGAAAGTACTTGGCGTGCAGTTCCCTTCTCTTCCGGAAAGCTGGGGCGGGGGATGGGGGGTGGGGGGCTGGGGAGGCGGATGGCCCCTGCACGCAGCACCTTGGCGGCGGGCTCCTGGCGCCGTGCACCACCGGGCAGGCCCAGGGCGAAAGCCACGTGGCAGTGACGGGGCGCAGGTGGGGCAGCAGCTGATGCCCCCCGGGCTCTCCCCCAGGTCCCCTAAGAAGGAGCGCGGGAGACTTTCGCGCGGCGGGCACACTCGGCATTCAGCCGCCGGATTTCAATTCCTGGCGCCAGCCGAGGGGCCCCAGACGGACGGACGAGAAAGGGACGAGTGGGGCTGGGATACCACAGCACTTGCGGGAAAGGCCTGACACGGGTCTCTGAAGAGAACGTTTGGGGTTGAGAGGCGCGGAGGCCACCGCGGTGGAGGGGCTCGGGCGGGCTCCCGGGCGGGCTCTGGCGCGGCCAAGGGACACGGCGGGTGGTGGCCACGCCCACTGCCCTGGCACGGGTTAGACCGGGGAGCACGCCGCGTCCTGCGCGGGGCTCGGGGGCTCCATCCGGCCCAGGCCGCATGCGTGCCTCCCCCCGCCCCACACCCCTGAGCCGCCCGTGTCTGCCGCGTCACCGCCCGCCCCGGGGGCCTGTGCGCATGCGTGCCCCATGCCCGCGCACTCTGCTATGCGCTGCCGCCCAGCGGCGTTCCTGGGCGCTGCAGCTGAAGCTGCCGGTGCCGCCTCCGTCGCCTTCAGTCCCCAGCGGCCGGCGCTCAGGGCCAGGGCCACATGGAGAGTGAGTCGAGGTCCGGGGAAGGCGGGGCTGCCCCAGAATCCTGGAGCACCTTGGTCGCAGACGAGGGCGGTGAGGAGGCGGGGGCCCTCAGGGAGACCGGCTCCTGCGGGCACGCGGGGGCGCTTCTGGCCCTCGAGGCTGCGGGGGTGGTGGCAGAGGCTGTGCGGGAAGCTGAGGCCCAGGGGGGCACAGAGGAGGCCGGCGCGGGGCCGGAGTTGGTGCTGGTGGTGGAGGTGGTGGCGGAGGTGGTGGCGGTGGAAGTCGAGGAGGTGCTGGCGGCGGAAGACGAGGAGGTGCTGGCGGCGGAAGACGAGGACGTGCTGGCGGCGGAAGACGAGGCGGCGCAAGCACAGCAGGTCGAGAGGCCGAAGGAGCTGTGGCAGGCAGAGCCGGTGCCCCGGCCCGACCCAGCCGGGGCCGCACTTGCCGCGCTGAAGGTGGTTCAGGAAGCGCTCCGCTCTGTGGATGCCCAAGCCTCCAGGGCCTACTTGCGGCTGAAGCGCAGGAGGAATCGGAAGTGCAGTGGTCACCTGGCTCGAAGAAGGGCCATCATCCAGGGCATCCCTGGCTTCTGGGCACACGCCGTATCCTTCAGCCTGCTGGCTGGGTTTGGGCACCTGTGGAGGAGAGTGGGAGCAGGGCAGCAGGGTGCAGAGCCTCAGCCAGGGGCAGGAGAGTTGCGCGGATGGGCCTCGCTCCCCCAGCCGTGGGCCCCAGGCCTCCAGCGCTGGGCACCTCGCGGCAGTAGGCCGCACAGGCAGCAGTGGGCCCAAGGCGGGAGCAGTGGCCCCAGCCTTCTCCTGCACAGCAGAGGGGCCAGGGGCCAGCAGAGGGTGGTCCCGGAGGATGTGGGTGCGCGGAGGGAGTGGGCGTTGGGGGGAAAGGCAGGGACTGGGACCTGTGCAGTGCTGCCTGAGCAGAAGGTCCGGGCCAGTGCTTTGGGGCTGCAGCACCCCAACAGGTCTCTGCGGTCGCGGAACCCGGGTCAACACTCTCGACTCCTAGTGAAGCCCGGTCCCACTTGGCTCAGAGCAGATGCTGCAAGGAAAGGATTTGGGGGGTGCGTGGGGCAGATGGAGAGGCTGCGCGCCTCCTTCCCGGTCCTTCCCAACCTGTCTTTTTGGCGAGGTCACGGCAGACCTAGAGTTCTGTGCGCTTGCACTCATTGAGGGTCAGTCAGCGGGCTGGCCGACTTCAGCGGCCCCCGGGGCCCTGGACACAGTGCAGGGGTGCTACAAACTCTGTCTCCGCAGGTCCTACTGAGGCGGGCCGAGGCCCCTGGCCCAGGTGCTCACAGACACGTTTCCTGCCTCCCTGCCTCTCCGTCTCCACGTCCCCCACCCTGGCTCGCTCTCTCCCCGCCTGCCGTCCCTCTGCAAGTCTCTTCCTCGGGGTTTGGGTGTCTCTGTCTCTCTCTCTCTCCTCCTTCGCGCCCCGTCCTCCCACACTACCCCTTTCCTCCCTCTCTTGCTGACCCTGCCAGGCTCTTGCTTGGCACCCTGGCTGTGCAGCCATGCTGCAAGTGAGCGGAGCAGCCCCCTTGTGGGCACAGAAGGTCCCTCAAGAGCCCAGGGCTTCAGGGGAGCACACAAGCAAACACGGCCGTGAGCGGGGGACCGAGCCCATCCAGACATCCAGCGTGGTGACTGACCGCCTCCTGGCCCAGCCGGCCCCGGGCACAGGCCAGACGGACGTGGGAAGGCAAAGCAGGCAGGCTCCTGGCCTCACCCTGTTGATCCTCCAAGCCCATTGCCGCCCCAGGGCAGAGCATGGGTGACGAAAGGGCAAGCGCTGAGGAGGCTGGGAGTGTGGCGGTGCCTTCTGTTTGTGCACAGGCCCCATTCGGTCCCTGGCTCTCGGTCGGGAAGGGCCGGGGGGTTCCCGGGTGGTTCCCGGTTCTCTTTCCGGAGCACTTGCCGTCGAGGCTCCTTGACCCAAGGCAGATCCTGAATCACCCGCAGATATCAGCCGTGACAGGTGACCAGGATGCAGACCTGCTCAGCTACATGACCAATTTAGAGGTTAGCCCTGGAGACGGAGGCCGGCGGTGGTGCCTTGGGAGTGGGGTTGCAGCTGGAGGGGCTGCGGCAGGGTTGCTCAGAGCCGCGCTCAGTCCCCTTCCCCCTCCCCGTCCTCTCGCTTTGCTGGGCCAGGTGGAGGAGCTGGGTCATCCCAAGTACCGCTGCAGGCTGATGTTTTCCTTTGGGAGCAACCCCTACTTCCAGAACGACGTGATCGTTAAGGAGTATCACCTTAGCATCGCCGGTAAGAGTGGGCCTGAGCTTCAGGGGAGCTGGCGGAGGGCCGCCGGGCACGTGGGCCCCGGGAACGGGAAGGGAGGTGTATGGGGTCCTGGGGGCGGGGGAGGGATTTGGCACAGGAGGGGGAGAGGTTGTAGGTTGGGAGCGAGAGCGGGCGTGGGGCCCTGGCCATGGACGGCCTCCCTTAAGTTTCCTCGTCCTGCAGGATATAGGGCGACTCGTTGCACCCCAGTCCAGTGGTTCTGGGATGAGGAACGTGGAGGTGCCAGCCGCAGGCGAGACAGCAGCAGCCTGAACTTCTTCAACTGGTTGTGTGACCCCAGCTGCCCGGGGCCCAACAGGATGGCCGAGGTGAGGCCCCTGCGGCCTTCGTCCGCAACGGTGATGCTGGGGCCCCGGCTGCTGGGGACCGGGGCCGGGGGCCCCACGCTCACCTGGCCTTTTTTCCCCTCCCAGATCATCATCGAAGAGCTGTGGCCCAATCCCTTGCAGTACTACCCTAGGCCGGAAGGCGGCCCATGGGAGTGAGCTGAGAGGAAGACCTGTCGGTAAGGAGCCCCGAGGGCTGGGTCCTGAACTGTGTGGGGAGGGTGCCCGGGGACAGTCAGTTTCATGGCGGGGAAACTGAGGCTCAGAGGAGCCTGGGCCCACGCAGCAGCTGGCAGGGTGGGAAGTGAGCCTGGGGCCACTCAGAGCACACCCACAGGGCGGAGGAGGTGTCTAGTCCGGCAGGTGCCTGCCCCCCATGCTGTGTGCCGGCAAATCCCTGCTCAATCGGGCGAAGCAAGGCTTCGCCACCGCCTTTTCCTGAACTGTCTCCCGTGGCTGTCGGCCCCTCTCTCGGTCCTCCTGCCAACGCCTTCAGTTGGGGATGGCCGGCCTATCTTGGGGAGTCGGCCTCTTGTCCCGTCCCCGTCGTGGGCCACGACTCCCGGGCTGCCCTCCACGTTCCTGAGCACCGCCTGGCCTCCCGCAGCCATACGGACATCCTGGGAAATGGACCTAGGCCGTCCACAGGAGGGTCGTGGCGCCCTCGCTGGGGAGGAACAGGGATCCCACGGGGACGAGGCGGGCTCGCAACATCACGTTGGCGATCCCGGCAGCATGTGTTTTCACAAATAGCTAAGATTTTTGTGTGTGTTTTCCTGTTTGTCTCTGTGTGTGTGTGATGCGTGTGTGTATGTGTCGGGGCATGGCCGCTGTGTGGAAGTGGACATCAGAGAGCACCCGAGTTTGACCACCGAGACGAATTTGATGAGGCCTCCACCGTTGAGAGACATGGATGGGCTCGTCTCCGTGGTGCTCTGCCTGCACGGGACAGAAACAGGGACAAGGATCAGCAGGGGCGGCGCTAGAGAGTATCCTGCCCAATGCTGCAGGGACAGGGGGAAGGGCCATAAACAAGTTACAGAGCCCTTTGGGTCCATGTGTCGGCTTCTGTCGGGGGCACGGGAAATGGCAAGGAGGAAATCAGCCTGCTGGGATCCTCCAGCCCCCATCCTGTTGGATTCCATGGGTGGGCGTGATGGAGAGCTTGGGGGCTGGGCGCAGCAGGGCTGGGCCTGGGGAGAGAACCCCACCCTTCCTAGGCAGGATCTGGCCGAGGAGGGGAAAAAGGTGGAGCTCTCCTGGTGAAGTCTTGTTCTTTAGAGCAGGGGGCCCAGGAGGGTCCAAGGTGCTCCCGAGCGGGGCCCTGGTGCCCCCTTGGCTCCTCGCACCACCATATTCACATCGCTTGGAGAGCTTTTCCAAGTTCCCCTGCTCCTGGAAGTGTGCCCTGCGTTGCTGAGATGCGAGGCCATGCATGCTTCTGGTCAGGTCCAGCACAAACCCAAGGGTCCCGGCAGGACCAAGGGGGAGGCGGTCCCTCACCGTCCCTGTGGACCCCAGACCCTCCTGCAGGTAACACCACCCACCGCAGGGGACAGTTCCACGGATATGTGAGGGTACGCCAGTGTGGTCCACAGGCTGTGTGACATCGTGAGTGTGCTGTGTGTGAGGGAGCAGCTGTGGGCGGGTCCGCATCCGTGTGTGTGTGTGTGTGTGTGTGTGTGTGTGTGTGTGCGCGCGCATTTTCAAGCACCTCTGGCCACCTGAGCATTCCTCTGAGCTGAGGACCATGTGTGTATGATTCTGCACGTGTGTGTGTGGACTTGCATGTCCTCTTTTGCTCCCCTGTGTGCAGGCCGTCATGGGTGCGTGGGCGCTTAGCTTGTGTGTCTCGCATGTGTGTGCGCGTGGGTGACCAGGGTGTATGCCTGCATCCCGGAGACTGGATGTGTTTATGTTTTGCGTCTGTGTGTGTGCACACCCATGGGTGAGTGTGTTGCGAGGCCTCGAGTGACTGCATGCACACCGGCGCCGTGTGGGCGTGTTCACGTGTGCTGCAGGTGCATGCCGGCGTGTGCACACGTGTGTCTCTGAGTGTGGCCACGTGTGCTTGCCTCATGTGTGGGTGGAGGCTTCAGGTGCACGCACGCGAGAGTGTGTGGCGAGTGTGAACGTGTGTGTGCTGGACGCCGTGTGTGTAGGTGTCTGTTTCTTGGTTGTGTGTTCCCGTGAGCAGGACTGTGGTTTTGCGTGGCCGAGTGTCATGCCTGCGAGCTGGTTCCGTGCATTTTTTTGCGTAGGTGTGTGCTTCTACGCACAGAGGCACGTGTGTATGCGTGCACGCAGAATTCTGTATGCCTGGGTGAGGTGAGTGGTGTGTATTCGGTGCGTATGCATTTCCAGGCACCGCTGGGTGTGTGACCCTGCAGGGCTACGCATACAAGGCTGTGTGCCGTAGTCCTTGCCTGGGAGTGTTTTGTGTGCATACCCTTGTGTGCCCACAGATTCCTGTGGTGTGTTTGGGGACTTGCAGGCCCAGGGGTTATTGTGGTTTTGGGTGTGTACCTGTGTGTGTAGGTGTCGCCACCCTTGCAAGCCTCGGTGCTGGAGACTCTGTGTGTGTGTGTTTTTCTGTGCGTGTGAGTGTGCGCGCGCATGTAGGCATGTCTCTGTGTGAGGGGATAAGTGGGAATGCCTCTGTGCCATCGAGCAGGTGTATTCACTGTGTGTCTCCTCTTCTGTAATCAGTGTGTGTGTTTGTGTGTATGGGGACAATTGGAAATGCCCTTATGCCGTAGACTATGTGTTTTCATTGTGTGTCTCCTCTTCACTAAGCAACGTCTGCGTGTGTGTGTGTGTGTGTATGTGTGTTTCTCTGGGGCCTTCTTTGTACACAGTTGTGCTGGAGAGTTTGGTGTGTGTTGTGGGTACATGTTTCCATGTGAACTTGTGTATCCAGTTGTAGGGCTGAGGGTCATGTCTCTGTGACATGAGATAGGTTGTGCAGGGAGTGCATGCGGTTTGCGTGGGCTTAAGCGCATGTGCACGTACGTGCGTGTGAGTGTAGCGGTTGACTGTGCATTTCTATATCAGGGAGGACGTGTGGTTTTCTCACATGTGTCTGAATCCTCAGGGCGTGCGCGTATGAGTGTGTGTTTTGGACCCTTGAGAATGCCTGCGTGTCAGATTCTGTGGATGTTTCTGGATTGCGGGGGATCACGGGCATACTTCCTTTTTGAGCAGGTCAACTGCGTACGCCTGTGCCGGAGACCTTGTATGGGCTGTCTGTGTGTACGTGTGCTTGCAAGCGCACGTGTGTGTTGGTGTACTGTGTGTGGTGTGCTCTGTGTGATTGCAGAAGCATGAACCTGTGTGTGTGTGTTTGTGTGCCTGTTTGAGTGGCTACGTGTGTGTTCCTGTATGACACAGACCATGTGTTTTACTTACATGCTTCTGTACCCTCAGGGCTATGTGTGAGTGTGTCGTGCTCAGATGTAACGTCGTGAGTAGCGTATGCCTGCGTGCTGGAGTTTGTGGATGTGTTGGGGTGTGTGTGTTAGTGTTCTTGGGCACACCCGTGTAATGGTTTTTATGGTGGTGCCACATGCGTATGCCTGTGCTGGACACCTCGTGTGAATTGGGTCTGTTCTGGGTGTTTTTGCAAGCACCTATGTGTCTGCAGAAAGGGATGGTGTGCATGCTTCAGATCAACATGAGCGAGTGTGTACACAGTGTGTACAGTGGGTTCGAGGAGAGTATGTGTGTGTGTGTGTGTGTGTGTGTGTGCACACTTGATGGGCTACTTGTGTGTTCCAGGATGACGTAGACCATGGGTTTTGCTTACGTGCTTCTCTATCCTCAGGGGAGTGTGTGTGTGGTTGCGTGTGTTCTGTGTGTGTGTGTGTGAGTGTGCATGCTCAGATGTGTTGGCGTCAGTTGTGTATGCCTCTGTGCCAGGGGTTTTTGATGTGGTCATTTCCGTGTGTGAGTATGATGGTTCCGCGACACACGTGTGTATGTATTTTGGGGCCGGGCCTGTATGTGTAGGCCTTTGCCGGAGACCTTCTGTGAGTCGTATGCATTGTGTGTGTGTGTCTGTGTTCGTGTTTACAAGCCCCTATGTGTCTGTATGCAAGGGCTGCTGTTACAAGCCTGAATTTAATACCGATGAGTGTGAGTTTAGTGTGTTCAGTAGGTTTCCTTGAGCGTGTGTGTGTTTGTGTGTGTGCGTGTGTGTGAATGGAGCTTGTGGGTGTGTGTTTGCATTTTCGTGTGTGTGTGTGTGTGTGTGTGTCTGTGCACATGTGTCATCTCCACGCCTTTGTATCAGAGATAATGTGTGGGTGCGTGTAGCATGTGCATGTGTTTGCACGAACACACGTGTCTTGTATGTCACTCTGTGTTTAGATGAAAATGTGAGTCTGGTTACGTGTGGCCTCATGCACGCCTGGGTGCCGTGAGTCTGTGTGTGTGGGGGGGTGTGCATGTGCCATCTCGATGACTTGGTTTCAGGGATCATGTGTGGGTGTGCAGGGTATGTGCGTGTGTTTGCACGAGCACAGACGCATCACGTGTTTCTCTGTGTTTAGAAGAACACGTGAGTGTGATTTTGTGTGGCCTCATGCACGTCTGGGTGTCGAGAGTCTGTGTGTGTGTGTGAGTGTGTGTGTCTGTGATGTGTGCCCAAGCCTTTGGACAGGGTCACGTGTGTATGAGTGTGTTGGGAGTCCCTGGTCGGGAAAGGAGAGGGCCCATGGCACTTCCCGCTCTGCTGATTATGGAGAAAGGGGCCAGTGGCGGAGTGCAGCCACGTCCCTCCTGACACACAGACCTTGTGTGCATTCCATGGTTACTCAGGGTTCTCTGTCCCCTCTCGCCGCAAAACGCACACGGGCCAAGGCAAGGCAGGCACGTGTCAAGCACACCACCCATCGAGGCAGCTTGCACGGATGGTGCCGGTGTGGGAAAACCCTAGGGGTCTCAGTGTGTGTTACAGAGGGGCTCAAACCTTGTACCCGCCTCTGTGTTGATTAGCCAAAGGCAGCAAAGAATAAGAAAGAATCCGTGAGCAGCACGTTCCTCCAGAGGAAAGAGCCCTGCGGGGAGCTCTCCTCCCAGTAGAAAGGCCATCCTGGACTCTGTTCTTCTCCTGTTTGGGCCGGTCTTGTCCACCTCCTGTGTACCAGGCGGGGAGGACGAAAAGGAGAGGAGCTGAACCCACAGGCACGTGTTCCCTGCCTCAGCGAGGGGCACCCAGCTTGTTGCTCCCTGAGCCAACAGGGGTTTCCCAGCACCACTTCTCACCAGTCCGGGGCTCGCCCCTCCCCGTCCGCTCGCCCTGCACTCACCCCGTCTTCGACGTTCCCCACCGCCTGCACCTCAGCTGGGCTTGGGATCTGGCAACGTGTGCCCACGAATGGATCCCGGCAGAGCCTCCCAGCGGCCCCTGTGGTGCTATGCCGACATCTCATGCTGTTTGTGGAGTCCTGACCTCATTGCCTTGGGGAACTGGGTTCCCTCCTGGCGGCCCCGGCAGCTAGGTGTAGGTCGAGGAGGGTTTGGCCTTCGGGCTCGGGAACCCTGCCGGCTTCACGGTTCGGGCCTGAACGTCAGCAAGTCTGCCCGCGGTTGGTCAGATCTCAAGTTGGGGATCTCAAGTCCGATACAGCCCCTCAGGGAGAATTCTAGGGTGGTGGAGAGCAACGGGCCAAAGGAAGACTGCTGGGGCCATCGTCACGTCTTCTGGTCTCCTTGTCGCCTAAGCTGGAGAGTAGCCTCACAGCTCCCCCAGGCCAGTCCGTGGGATTCATCGTGTCGACAAGATGGAGGGGAAGTCCCAGGCATGCTGACGGTTGCAGCGGGGCTGCCCGCGGGGATCCGGACGTGGAGGACCCCAGAACGTGCTGCGCTCGCCCCACCCACTTTCCCTAGAGCCCTCTGCGGCTCGCTCCTCGGGGCTTTTAGGAAGGGCCTGCCGAGCTCTACAGGGGAGAGGAAAGGCTGGACGGTGCCGCTAAAGCGCCTCCCAGGTGTCTCCCATAAACACAGGCGCTCTGCTTCCTTGACTGGGGGATGCCCCGCCTGCCCCGGAAAGAGGTGTTTAGGATTGGACCCCTGCCGCAGGTCGCATGGCTTAAGCTGTTGGGCGCATCATAAGGACATCGGGTTTCCTCCCAGGGCCTTAGGGTGCAAACCAGGGGATGTGGCTCGTGCACATCTGCCTGGAGTTCAGGGCAGCTTCAGGGCAAACACGTACGTGGCGCAAGAGGGCTGAGCGCCTCCTGAAGAAGACCGCCCGCTCCAGGGGCTTAATGGCCAGAGCTGCTGGGAGACGGACGCTTGCTACGGGACTGGAGGACCCAGGGCAACGGTCTTCCACGGATGTGGTCTCGCAGGCAAGGGATGGGGCGCCCAGAATGCGTGTGTGCTTTCCAGTGTACGTGTGTCGAGGCGACGGGGACAAGAAACAAGGGAGGTGCCCTTGAAACCCAGCCTCCCGTGAGGTCTCCGTTCCAGGCTGCTTACCTCTTGTCCTTTGGCCCCTCTCCTGTTCCTTCCCTAGCAGGGGCAATGCCAGATGTCTGTCATTGCATGAATGTCTGTCTCCCTGGATTGCGAGTGGACGTGGAGATCATCCACATGATGGCCGAACACGTGGAAACCACAGTCCAAGGCCGTGGGGGTGCGTATGAAATCCGGTCCACTGCAAACCCACCGCAGACCCGGCCGGGAACGGAATAGGTCTGTCCGTGCACGCGCTTCCACATGCACGTGTGTGTACATGGAAGGCCACGCCTGTGTACCCCTTTCCCTCGGTGTTACAGCCAGCTGCCCACACGGGTACCTGTGGGCACGCAAAGAAACCTTGGTCTGAACACACGGGTGTGTAAGCACACGGCTGTACTGAACACCGCTGGCACCTTAGAAGGCAGCCGGCATGAACTCTGCGCAGCTCGAACCCCCGCGATAACATTAGTCCAGCCGCCCATGGAGTGGAGCCATGGCGCAGAGCCACGCATCCACCGCCGGTTCAGGAGACGGAGCCGAAGAAGACCTGTGCGAGGGCACAGAAGATGCCGTGGCCTCAAGAGTCGGTACGGACCTGCCGGGGACACGTGGAGGGTGAAGAACCGCCGGAGCAACCACGACAGGCACCTCCGTGTACAGGACGCGGCACGTGTGGCCCTTTGACGACTGAGATGACTGAGGTGTGGTGTAAGAAACCCGTCTGTTCCTGTAATGCTGGGGGAGACCGGCTTGCACTGGCTGCACACCAAAATTGCCCCAAGCCTACCTTGTTGGCCCAAAGCCACACGTTGGGTATCCTCTCTCCACGTGTGGGGGCCAGCCCTGGGGACGTGACGGGCCAGCCCTGGGGACATGACGGCCCAGCCTCAAGTTCTGCTCACGGTCTGACCTGGTGGCCCGCAGGGGAAGTCTAGAGAAGATGTGTTCTCCTCTGCAGGCCTTCCCCACGGCATTTGTGGTTTCGCCCGAATGCAACGGAAGACACTCAGTCTCTTGAAGTGAAGGTACGTGCGTACGTGTGTGTCACCTGGGAGCCAGCCCCAGCTTCTTGCCTCCGGCCTCCAAAGGGTGCACACTGTAGTCACCTGGCCGCCAGACAGAATGCCCAACTGCCCATCCACAGGGTTCACCCAGACATTGTCTCAGGGGAGGGGCATCCGGATTCACGTTGCCGGATGCCCTTGGCTGCACGAAAGGCACGCCTCCCTCTGTGCTCCATGCCAAACACACTGAGTGTCTGTGGGTAAGTGTGTGTGTGTGTGTGTGTGTCTGTGTGTGTTTGTGTCGGGGGCACCCAGCTTGGGACCCTTTCCCTGGTCACGTGACCAGTGGCTACTCACAGAGGAGAAGAGGGCTCTTATTTCATGGGAAAGGAGGTGCTCGGACAGGCTTCTGCATCTTGCTTCCTGAAGCCTTCATCTTCCAGAGACCCTGTGGCCAGAGAGTGGGCAGAGAAACAGCGCCCTGAAGACAAACACCGAGTCGGGGGAAGAGGGAGAGCAGAGCATGGGGAAAGGACAGGTGGAGAGACGGATTGAGCACTCTCGGTCCCTCTTCTCCTGAGCAGCCAAGGACGTGGCCTGGGGGCAAACTGTGGCCGAACCCCCGCCCCCTAGCCCCGTGCCCCGAACAGGCAGACCGCTTCCGACCTCTGTCTCCTGGAATGGCCCTATTCCGCAATGCCTGGGCTGACGTTTCCACGCACGCTAGGCCAGGGTTCCCGGTGGTGCATACGCTGTCCTCAGTCTTGGACGATCGTGTTGGGGAAGGGCAAGGGACGGTTTCGCATTGACAGGCTACAAACACCGGGTGGAGAGCGGGCTGGAGGAGGCCACGGGATGGAGGGGAGGGGGTTGTGGGCCCTGGGGCCTGGGGCGCCTTAGGTAGAGCCCGAGGCCACCCTGGAGGAGGCGCACTGGCTGCCTCCCTGGCCGGCTCCCGCAGGGGGTGAGGGGCGGGGCCTGTGGCGGCCACGCCCACGGCCTTGCCGCTGGCAGCACCTGGGGTCCGGCCATTGTCCTGGGCGTGGATCAGGCCTCCTTCGCGTCGAGGCCCCACGCGTGCCACCTCCACCTCGGCCCCGTGGCCTCCTGGCCGGAAGCCCTTGTGCGCATGCGTCCCAGACTCCGGTGGCTTCTGCGAGGAGACGGCTGACGTCCCCCCTTCGCTGGGCCGCGGAGCTCCACTGCCGGGCCGCCTGCGGGAGCCGCGTGCTCACCCCTCCTGCTCCGTTCCTCCGCAGCTGCCCCAGCTGGGGGCCACATGGGACGCGGGACTGCCCCCCAATCCTGACCGACTCCGTCGAGGGAGGGGTCCATCGGGACGCGGCTGTCCGCGGACATATAGCCCCACCCCCAGAAGAGAGGCGAAGGTGCTGCTGGGCCTAGGCGTGGGGATGGCGGCAGAGCCAGCGCAGGACGAGGAGGGCCGTTGGGAGAGAGAGGGCGCCATCCTGGTGGTGGAGCTTGTGCTAGTGGGGGATGACGTAATGTTGGTGTGGCAGCTTGCGGTGGTCCAGGTGGCAGAGGACCCCGGGGAGACTGAGGAGGAGGACGAGGACGAGGACGACGAGGCTAGGGAGGTTGGCAGTGAGGCTGAAGAAGAGGGGGAGGCTGAGGAGGGCGAGGAGACTGAGGAGGAGGAGGAGGAAGAGGAGGAGGAGGAGGAGGAAGAGGAGGAGGAGGAGGAGGAGGCTGTTGAGGATGAGGTTGCAGAGGTACCAGAGGTGCAGGAGGAGGAGGATGAGGAGGAGGAAGACAGGAGGGAAGAGGCCTGGGAGGAGAGCCAGAAGGAGCGAGAAGCGCAGGAGCTGCAGGAGAAGCAGGAAGGGGAAGAACGGCCAGAGGCACGGCCAGGTCCGCCCCCGTCCCCGCTCCAGGCCCTCGAGGCCCTGCAGTCAGAGCTGGAGCCCATGAACAAAGACGCCAGCAGGGCCTACTCTGGGCTCAAGCTCAGGTTCTGGCAGAGGCGACGGCGTCACCTGGACCACCGAAGCGCCCTCATCCGGGGCATCCCTGGCTTCTGGGCCAAGGCTGTATCCTTGATACCTTCACAGAGGGACCCCGATGTGGCCGGGCTAGCGCAGGAGACTCCTGTGGCAGGGGGCCTGCGTTGTGGTGGCCTGGCTCATGCCTCGGTGATCACGACAGTTTCGAATCCCTGCTTCCGGGTGGGGGTCCCTGGTGGGGCCGCAGGTTGCCCTCGATGTGCCGGGGAGGGGGCCGTGGGTGGGCAGGGATGTCACCGAGGATTTCCAGCTTTCTGTGTTAGTGCCCAGCAGGGAATTACCTAACTAACTAATGCAGCAGGCCGTGCGGGGGCGCAGGGGCCCTTGACACAATCTGTGAGGTGGAGTGGGTCCCGGTGGTAGGAGGGGAGATGCAGGGCGCACTTGCTGTGCAGACCTGCTCTGTTGTTGTAGCTCTTTCTTCTCCAGCCCTCGGAGAGTCCTTGACCCGAAGCAGTTTGTGAACCACCCGCAGATGTCAGCCATGCTCAGTGAGCAAGATGAAGGCATACTTGGCTCCATGACGGATTTGAAGGTCTGGCCCGGGAGATGGAGGCTCGGCCTGGGGGATGGGAGAAGAGGGGGTAACAGAAGCGATTCCTCCCCAAGGCCAGGAGGGGAAGGGTCTGCTGGACAGAGATCTCAACCCTCTCCCCCACTTTGCCGCCCGGCAGGTGGAGGAACTCGAGTCTCCCCGTGATGGCCGCAAGATCCTGCTCTTCTTTCGCGAGAACTCCTACTTCCGCAACGACGTCGTTGAGAAGGAGTATGTCCTCAGGGCTGCTGGTAAGGGGCCTCTGCGTGGATGGGCGGCAGCAGGTGGAGGCGGCAGGGTTGAACCTGATGCATCATCCAGCGCCTTCGCACGGACCCTTCTTCCTGCAGGGTACGAGCCGTCTCATTCCACTCCCATCCAGTGGCACCACTGTTACGAACAGGAGGCCTGTAGCCGCAGACGCCACAAGAGCAGCCTTAACTTCTTCAGCTGGTTCTCTGACCACAGCTTTGCCGGGCCTAGCAGGATAGCTGAGGTGGGTCCCTGTGACAAACCGCGCACGTGAACCTGCCTGTGCTCCCCAGCGGACTGGGATGTGCATCTGAGCCCTGCCCCGTTTCCCCTGCCAGATCACCATGGACGACCTGTGGCCCGATCCCCTGCAGTACTACGTGAGGAAGAAGGCCCCAGCAGAGGGAACTGAGAGGAGGGCAGGTGAGACGCCCAGGGCGTGGGTGCTGAAAATGCTCCGTGCGGCTCCGTGGGAGCTGGGCTCCACAAATGCAGAAACGGAGGCTTAGAGGAACACTCAAGAGGCGGTGACCCCGTGTCCAAAGGGCATCACCGTGAGTCGGGGAGGGCGGTGTCAAACTGGTTCTGCCTGGGAAGCTTGAGGCAGGCGGGTCAGGCAACACCAGTGAGCAGAGCCGGAGAAGCAGTCGGCTCAGCAGCTGCCTTGCGGGAAGTGCCACTCCCTGGCCGTGAACTCCTGCCCTCAGGTCTCCTCGCCACCGCCTCAGCTTTGAGCCCACCTAATCACCTCTTGCCAGCCTTGGCGCAGATGTCTGCGTTCCCTGGCGTAAAGGCTCATGCGTCACCCCGTCACTTTTGTGTGTTCATCGGTAGAGTCCTCCCAGTCATCTCCCTGGGCAATCTCCTGTGCCCACCGCAATCAGCCAGAGAACACTGGAGAGCGTGCACAGATACCGTTGCTATGTGGGTGGAGGAAATGTAGGGGGATCGCCATCAAGGGCCGGGGAGAGGGGCAGGGGAGAATGGCCTCCGTTCCCCGAAAGGGCCTTGAAACCCTCAAGCAAACCTGCGTGTGGCCCGTAGAGGATACTCACCGGCCGCCTCATGTGTGCCCGGGTGACTGTGTGCCCGTGTGTCTGTGTCTGTGTCTCCGTCTCTCCCAGGGAACTTGAGCATGTTGAGGTGAATACGCAGAAGCCTTGCCCTTGACCCGGAAAGAGTCCAGGACCTTCAGATGGAGCCGGATGATCAGCCTGGTCCCTCCCACAGGGAACACCTCCAGTCTGGTGCCTGGGAGAAACACAGGGCCGATTGAGGCCCCCTGTAAAAATACTGAAATGTGGAAAAACGACGTCAACCGTGTTTATGTGTGTTACTGTGTGTACGCTCACACACGGTCGTCTTCATGGAAAGGGGCAGGTGGGGAGCCTGAGCTCATGGGATTCCCGTCGATGCTTACTACTCTGCCCTGGCATCCTTATTCCGTGGAAGGGGTGGGGCCGTATGCTGGCCCAGAGGTCCAGGTCACACGAGCTCTGGGACTGCATCCCAGCGTGGCAGAGGTCCTTCCCCTAGGGATGGTGGAGGTGGGCAGGGAGAGGAGATGAGCGAAAGGCCAGCTAACAGGGCCCATGCCTTCCCTGGGGAAATGACAGAGGTCAAAGAAAGGGAAGGACGAGCCAGGGCCAAACATGTCCAGTGTCAACTTTTGGTGGATGGCGATGACCGTCTCCCAGAGATGCTCCCTGGTGGATGACCTCAGACACAGCACGGGTGGGACTGTAGTTTCATTACTCCGTTGAACCCCAGTGCCAGGGCTCTCCTTTCTTCTAAACAAGGGGCCCAGGCCCTTGCTGACACAGTCATCCTCTCAGCCCCAGATACAGCGGGAGCGAGTGGGGGCCAGGCCCTGTGGAGGGACTGTCGGAGAGGGGAAAGTGGGAGGAGGGAAGGTAGGAAAGATCACCCTGTCGTTCTGGCCCAGGTAGCTGGGCGGAAGCATAAATTGCAGGGAAAGGCGCGTGGGCGCGCACACACACGCACGCGCGCGCACACACACACGAACACCATCGGGTTCCAACCGCCCTAAGCCACAGAATATTTAGCCACTCACATACACTGACACATCCACTCAGGAGCAGAGCCAACACCCCCCAGCCAACACACAGTGATTCAGTCACCCTCATGTCCTGACACGCACACACTCACTCACCCTCCCAGGCACACAACCTTCACCCACTCACATGTCCAGAGACACGCTCACATACTGACAACCCCACGCAGCCCCGTGATCCCCACTTCCCGGCTTCCCTAGGACGTTGGCTTGGGGTCCCCCAGATGGTCAGCAGAGGAGAGGGCAGAGTATTGCTGAATGCGAGACCCAGGACACCCGCCCGTGTGCTGTCTGTCCCGTGCTGACCCCGAGGCTGATCTGCCTCCTTCTCCGTGGTCTGAAGGCAGGTGCCCAATGCCCTCTATCCGCTTAGACCCCAAAAGGGAAATGCCACCAAAGGGCACCCCTAGTCCTCACCAACACCCCACGGAGCACGCTCCCCTGGTTAAGGGCCAAGTGCGCGCAGGCTGCTTTGACCGTGTAGGGCACCGTCCATCTTCTGAGGTCTTGGCCTCTCTCCTCCCACTTTCAAATTCTTTGTGACTTTGGGACTCAGAGGCCAGTCTCTTGCACGGAGCATAGATGTGGCCAGCTTTTCAACACCTGCCCGTTCTGCTGTCGTCCACATCTTACTCCAGTGCTGTGAAGCCCCGTTACTGACCAGCCCCGTTACTGACACAGGGCAGTCCACAATCACAGTACTTGGTGTCTGTGTACTCCCTGGCTGTTTCCACCCTCTATTCCTCCGTGACTTCCCCATTTGCTGTCTCATGTTTTCGGGAAACATGACAGCTGCCCTGGTTGACACCACTGGATTCAGCTCTGCTCAGCCGACTTGTTGCTTCCCCACGCGTGGGTGGCCCCTTCCTCACAGGCGATGTGTCCTTTGGGTCTACATGCCTCGCAAAGTATGAATTCAGCTGGGGGCAGACCAGTCCTTGCCTCCCCGCCTCCGCCCTTCCTCGCCGCGCCCTGCCTGTCTCTCCCTCCCCATCCCTGCGCACGGCTCTCCCTCCTGCCCCTGTCCCTCTCTTCCCTTCTCTCCCTCCCTCCCATTCCCCCTCTCTCCCCCAGCTCTTCTTCTCCTTCTGGGCTTCTCTCCCTCTCCTCCCAGTCTCCCTCTCCTCCCCCTCCCCCTGTCACCACCCCAGCCTTCTCCCTCTCCAAGGCTGTGCTCCTGTTCCTGCGGTAACACCAGAGGAGCCTCCTCTAGTGGTTTGGGCAAGGTTGCAAGTGCTGGGTCAGTTTGGATTGTACCAGTAATTCCAAAGTCTGAGCTGTCTCACGGACTGTCTCAGACATTTGTTTCTTCGCCCCATAGACAGCCATGCATCTTACTCCCTGCAGGGGCGTTTGTGAAACTTGTTGCGACCACAGCCCCTGCACTTAACGCCAAGGGAGTTCCTCCTGCGTCTTTCTGGTCAAAATCCCCCAGGACACACCGACCCACTCCTTCTAATGAGGCCCTCCCACGATGCAACCGCAACGCTGGTGGCCTTGCCATCACTCACGAGGCCTTCCCTGACACCTCAGGCGGCAAGCATCCTATCCCGCCACAGCACCCGCCCCCGCCCCCCGGAGCAGACCTCTGTGAGGTGTGGTCTTGTCTCAAAGGACGTGGGGAGTACCAGAGAAAGGGCACTTGGGCTGTGCATGCTCACTTGGCCATCCCCTCCCCGCACGGTACTCCACTCAGCCACCGACACAGTCTAAGGGAGAACTTGGAGCGGAGCTGGAAGAAAGACACAAGAGCCCTTGCATGCAAGTCAGGTGGAGAAGGAGAACGCAACGAGGAAAAGAGACACAGAAACAAAGCGAAAGGGGCCGCTCAGAGGAAAGCACCTTGGGAGCAAGTTTTACCACTGGCTTGGGCAGAGGAATTTGCAGAGTTTCTCTTTGGACTGAAAGCCTGGCCCAGTCGCATGCTGCCCAGTCGCAATCACGGACCTCACCGGGGCCGGCTTAGCAGCTCTGTAGGCACCCCGGTGGCCAGGGACCTCGGCTCTTTGCAGAGTAACTTCAGGGAAAGTACTTGGCGTGCAGTTCCCTTCTCTTCCGGAAAGCTGGGGCGGGGGATGGGGGGTGGGGGGCTGGGGAGGCGGATGGCCCCTGCACGCAGCACCTTGGCGGCGGGCTCCTGGCGCCGTGCACCACCGGGCAGGCCCAGGGCGAAAGCCACGTGGCAGTGACGGGGCGCAGGTGGGGCAGCAGCTGATGCCCCCCGGACTCTCCCCCAGGTCCCCTAAGAAGGAGCGTGGGAGACTTTCGCGCGGCGGGCACACTCGGCATTCAGCCGCCGGATTTCAATTCCTGGCGCCAGCCGAGGGGCCCCAGACGGACGGACGAGAAAGGGACGAGTGGGGCTGGGATACCACGGCACTTGCGGGAAAGGCCTGACAGGGGTCTCTGAAGAGAACGTTTGGGGTTGAGAGGCGCGGAGGCCACCGCGGTGGAGGGGCTCGGGCGGGCTCCCGGGCGGGCTCTGGTGCGGCCAAGACACAGGGCGGGTGGTGGCCACGCCCACTGCCCTGGCACGGGTTAGACCCGGGAGCACGCCGCGTCCTGCGCGGGGCTCGGGGGCTCCATCCGGCCCAGGCCGCATGCGTGCCTCCCCCCGCCCCACACCCCTGCGCCGCCCGTGTCTGCCCCTTCACCGCCCGCCCCGGGGGCCTGTGCGCATGCGTGCCCTAGGCCCGCGCACTCTGCTAGGCGCTGCCGCCCAGCGGCGTTCCTGGGCGCTGCAGCTGAACACTGCCGGTGCCGCCTCCCTCGCCTTCAGTCCCCAGCGGCCAGCGCTCAGGGCCAGGGCCACATGGAGAGTGAGTCGAGGTCCGGGGAAGGCGGGGCTGCCCCAGAATCCTGGAGCACCTTGGTCGCAGACGAGGGCGGTGAGGAGGCGGGGGCCCTCAGGGAGACCGGCTCCTGCGGGCACGCGGGGGCGCTTCTGGCCCTCGAGGCTGCGGGGGTGGTGGCAGAGGCTGTGCGGGAAGCTGAGGCCCAGCGGGGCACAGAGGAGGCCGGCGCGGGGCCGGAGTTGGTGCTGGTGGTGGAGGTGGTGGCGGTGGAAGTCGAGGAGGTGCTGGCGGCGGAAGACGAGGAGGTGCTGGCGGCGGAAGACGAGGACGTGCTGGCGGCGGAAGACGAGGACGTGCTGGCGGTGGAAGACGAGGACGTGCTGGCGGTGGAAGTCGAGGAGGTGCTGGCGGCGGAATACGAGGACGTGCTGGCGGCGGAAGACGAGGAGGTGCTGCTGGCGGAAGACGAGGACGTGATGGCGGGGGAAGACGAGAACGTGATGGCGGCGGAAGACGAGGAGGCGGCGCAAGCACAGCAGGTCGAGAGGCCGAAGGAGCTGTGGCAGGCAGAGCCTGTGCCCCGGCCCGACCCAGCCGGGGCCGCACTTGCCGCGCTGGAGGTGGTTCAGGAAGCGCTCCGCTCTGTGGATGCCCAAGCCTCCAGGGCCTACTTGCGGCTGAAGCGCAGGAGGAATCGGAAGCGCAGTGGTCACCTGGCTCGAAGAAGGGCCATCATCCAGGGCATCCCTGGCTTCTGGGCACACGCCGTATCCTTCAGCCTGCTGGCTGGGTTTGGGCACCTGTGGAGGAGAGTGGGAGCAGGGCAGCAGGGTGCAGAGCCTCAGCCAGGGGCAGGAGAGCTGCGGGGATGGGCCTCGCTCCCCCAGCCGTGGGCCCCAGGCCTCCAGCGCTGGGCACCTCGCGGCAGTAGGCCGCCCAGGCAGCAGTGGGCCCAAGGCGGGAGCAGTGGCCCCAGCCTTCTCCTGCACAGCAGAGGGGCAGGGGCCAGCAGAGGGTGGTCCCGGAGGAGGTGGGTGCGGGGAGGGAGTGGGCGTTGGGGGGAAAGGCAGGGGCTGGGACCTGTGCAGTGCTGCCTGAGCAGAAGGTCCGGGCCAGTGCTTTGGGGCTGCAGCACCCCAACAGGCCTCTGCGGTCGCGGAACCCGGGTCAACACTCTGGACTCCTAGTGAAGCCCGGTCCCACTTGGCTCAGAGCAGATGCTGCAAGGAAAGGATTTGGGGGGTGCGTGGGGCAGATGGAGAGGCTGCGCGCCTCCTTCCCGGTCCTTCCCAACCTGTCTTTTTGGCGAGGTCACGGCAGACCTAGAGTTCTGTGCGCTTGCACTCATTGAGGGTCAGTCAGCGGGCTGGCCGACTTCAGCGGCCCCCAGGGCCCTGGACACGGTGCAGGGGTGCTACAAACTCTGTCTCCGCAGGTCCTACTGAGGCGGGCCGAGGCCCCTGGCCCAGGTGCTCACAGACACGTTTCCTGCCTCCCTGCCTCTCCGTCTCCACGTCCCCCACCCTGGCTCGCTCTCTCCCCCCCTGCCGTCCCTCTGCAAGTCTCTTCCTCGGAGTTTGGGTGTCTCTGTCTCTCTCTCTCTCCTCCTTCGCGCCCCGTCCTCCCACACTACCCCTTTCCTCCCTCTCTTGCTGACTCTGCCAGGCTCTTGCTTGGGACCCTGGCTGTGCAGCCATGCTGCAAGTGAGCGGAGCAGCCCCCTTGTGGGCACAGAAGGTCCCTCAAGAGCCCAGGGCTTCAGGGGAGCACACAAGCAAACACGGCCGTGAGCGGGGGACCGAGCCCATCCAGACATCCAGCGTGGTGACTGACCGCCTCCTGGCCCAGCCGGCCCCGGGCACAGGCCAGACGGACGTGGGAAGGCAAAGCAGGCAGGCTCTTGGCCTCGCCCTGTTGATCCTCCAAGCCCAGCACCGCCCCAGGGCAGAGCATGGGTGACAAAAGGGCAAGCGCTGAGGAGGCTGGGAGTGTGGCGGTGCCTTCTGTTGGTGCACAGGCCCCATTCGGTCCCTGGCTCTCGGTCGGGAAGGGCCGGGGGGTTCCCGGGTGGTTCCCGGTTCTCTTTCCGGGCACTTGCTGTCGAGGCTCCTTGACCCGAGGCAGATCCTGAATCACCCGCAGAAATCAGCCGTGACAGGTGACCAGGATGCAGACCTGCTCAGCTACATGACCAATTTAGAGGTTAGCCCTGGAGACGGAGGCCGGCGGTGGTGCCTTGGGAGTGGGGTTGCAGCTGGAGGGGCTGCGGCAGGGTTGCTCAGAGCCGCGCTCAGTCCCCTTCCCCCTCCCCCTCCTCTCGCTTTGCGGGGCCAGGTGGAGGAGCTGGTTCATCCCAAGTACCGCTGCAGGCTGTTGTTTTCCTTTGGGAGCAGCCCCTACTTCCAGAACGACGTGATCGTTAAGGAGTATCACCTTAGCATCACCGGTAGGAGTGGGCCTGAGCTTCAGGGGAGCTGGCGGAGGGCCGCCGGGTTGGTGGGCCCCGGGAACAGGAAGGGAGGTGTCCTGGGGGCGGGGGAGGGATTTGGCACAGGACGGGGAGAGGTTGTAGGTTGGGAGCGAGAGCGGGCGTGGGGCCCTGGCCATGGACGGCCTCCCTTAAGTTTCCTCGTCCTGCAGGATATAGGGCGACTCGTTGCACCCCAGTCCCGTGGTTCTGGGATGAGGAACGTGGAGGTGCCAGCCGCAGGCGAGACAGCAGCAGCCTGAACTTCCTCAACTGGTTGTGTGACCCCAGCTGCCCGGGGCCCAACAGGATGGCCGAGGTGAGGCCCCTGCAGCCTTCGTCTGCAACGGTGATGCTGGGGCCCCGGCTGCTGGGGACCGGGGCCGGGTCCCCACGCTCACCTGGCCTTTTTTCGCCTCCCAAATCATCATCGAAGACCTGTGGCCCATTCCCTTGCAGTACTACCCTAGGCCGGAAGGCGGCCTATGGGAGTGAGCTGAGAGGAAGACCTGTCGGTAAGGAGCCCTGAGGGCTGGGTCCTGAACTGTGTGGGGAGGGTGCCTGGGGACAGTCAGTTTCATGGCGGGGAAACTGAGGCTCAGAGGAGCCTGGGCCCACGCAGCAGCTGGCAGGGTGGGAAGTGAGCCTGGGGCCACTCAGAGCACACCCACAGGGCGGAGGAGGTGTCTAGTCCGGCAGGTGCCTGCCCCCCCATGCTGTGTGCCGGCAAATCCCTGCTCAATCGGGCGAAGCAAGGCTTCGCCACCGCCTTTTCCTGAACTGTCTCCCGTGGCTGTCGGCCCCTCTCTCGGTCCTCCTGCCAACGCCTTCAGTTGGGGATGGCCGGCCTATCTTGGGGAGTCGGGCTCCTTGTCCCGTCCCCATCATGGGCCATGACTCCCTAGCTGCCCTCCATGTTCCTGAGCAGTGCCTCTCCTCCCTCAGCCCTATGAACATCCTTGGAAATGTCCCTAGGCTGTCTGCAAGAGGGTCGGGGTGCCCTCATTCCCCATTACATTTTGAGATGAGATATTCTGCTCTTTTCCACCATAAACAGAGAATAATAATTAGAAGTCTAGAGAAGTTCATATCAAATCCATTTTTAGATAACCACTACACATACATTAGAACATGTATAATGAAAAATAATTGCTGGGAATGTAATTGGAAAATGGAACCCTTGTGCAGTGCTTTTGTGAATGTAAAACAGTACAGCTGTTATGGAAAACAGTATGGTGGCTCCACAAATAATTTACAATATAATTACCCTTGTAACCAAACAATCCCACTTCTAGGATATATCCCCAAAGGAACTGAAAATAGATACTGAACCAGAGACTTCTATAACATCATAGCTGCATTATTCCTAGACAAAATATGGAAACAACTGAAATTGCCCTTGAAGTGATAAAACGATATACATTGGCCTTCAAAAGAAAGGGAATTCAGACATCTCTTTTAACATGGAAAACTTTGAAAGGGATTCCTAAGTGAAACAGTCTGGATACAAAAAGACTAATGTATGATTCTGCAGAGATGAGGTAAATGTTACTTAGTCCCTCTAGGTTTTTTGGCTGGTCTAATAAATGAATTGATAAGATTAGTAGCAGGAAACAAAGAAAGGTCATATGTATGGGATACCCTAAGAGAGGAGACTCAAAAGTACCTAAGTAATTCAAGTTTATGTAACATCCTGAGTTAAGGAAAGGGGTAGGTCTGAGGATGCAAGGACAAGACGACCATCCATTGAGAGATATGGTATGCAACAGAAGTTTCTTAGATGAAAAAGTATCTGGTAAGACCTCTCCTTCTGGTACAGGGTCCTTATTCAATGTAAATTTAGGCACTTGAGGGGGAAGAAAGAGATTTTCCCGAATCGGCTGGGTTTTGACTGCTTGTAGCTCAGAATACTGTACTCATGCTAAAAAGATATATTTTGAAGGGAAAAAACCAATCCCCTTCAGTACCTAAAACAGGCAAATTCAGTAACAAAAATACAATGCATGGCTAATAAGAGAAAGTTACCATTTCATGGATTCAGAGTTTCTGTTTTTAATGTTGAAGGAGTTTTGGAGATGGATGGTGGTGGTGGTTGCACAACTTTACCAATGTTCTTAATTGTTCCTGAACTGTACACTTAAAAACAGATAAATGGTAAGCATTCTGTTATGTGTATTTTACCAAATTGGAAAAAAAAAAGAGAAAAGGGGAAGAAGAATCAAAGCCTGTATAATTAAACACTTGGTACTTACCTATGCGTAGGCAGAAAGAAAAAAAAATGAAATGATAGGGAACCCTCTCCTGTGGAACAGAATTAGAGGTCCAAAAATCCTCTCACATACATGCGCAAATTTAGCCCACTACAAAGGTGGTATGTTTAAGTCACTGGGCATAAAAACTGGACACTTTAATAAATGATATTGAAGTAATTGGACAGTTTTTAAATTTTTTATTATATTAGTCACCATACATCATTAGTTTTTAATGCAATGTTCCATGATTCTTTGTTTACCTATAACACCCAGTGCTCCATGCAATCTGTACCCTCCTTAATACTCATCACCGGGCTGCCCCATTTCCCCATCCCCCTCCCCGCTGAAATCCTCAGTTGGTTTCCCAGAGTCCATAGTCTTCTATGGTTTGTCTCCCTGTCCGATTCCCTCTCTTCATTTTTCTATTCCTTCTAATTTTCTCCATGCTATTCCTCATGTTCCACATAGAAGTGAAAGCATATGAAAACAAATATACAAAACATAAAATTTACATACATGGCAGTTAATATAAATTACCTCTAATATTGAAAAACCGTGTTGGGACTAAGGGCAGATTTCCACAAAATGTGCTACTAGATTATTTTCAGTTACAAGCTCCTAAACCCAGCAGATTCAGGAAAGCACTTTTCCTTTAATCTCTCATCCCCGCTTAAGTGACTCAACAGAATTTAGAGGGAAGATGTGCTACACAAAGGGAGTAATCACCACAGATAACTAAATTATAGTATAAACTAGAGGTGGTAAACACAGACTTGAGGTAAAAGGAAGAATTTACCAAAATTTGTTAAAACTCCTGCCCCATTGTTTCTGGGTAGCTCAGCAAACACTTACCATGTTTTTTCATCTTCTATTGATTTGCATTTCTTCCCTCAAAGGCCCAGATTCCCGGCCCCTCCTTAGCACAGAATATAGTGACACATATTGCATTTATCCTGTCTTTGTGATGTGGGAAACAAAGGCAGAAGAAAAACTATTAAATTCCCTTACTCCCTAGAGCCCACTCACAAGTCCTTTTAACAGGCAGAGTGACATTTCTTGAGGAACACAACTACCTTGATGTTAATACCTTGCTAAGGGATAAAGACAACCCTAGCCTGACTGCCAAGATCCTTTAACTCTACTTTAACATATAAAAATTCCTCTGGAAGCTTCCTTTATCTCTACTGCCCCCCTCCCCCCAAGCTGTATGTTGGCAATCATTCTCCAAGCATATGGCCCACGAGTA
Source organism: Martes martes (assembly GCF_963455335.1). NCBI lineage: Eukaryota > Metazoa > Chordata > Mammalia > Carnivora > Mustelidae > Martes > Martes martes. The sequence goes on from NW_027666307.1 coordinate 36,136, forward strand.
TACATATTAAGGTTCTCATGACTCAGGTTTTATTAGATGGTAATGGATGACATTTTCCCAACAATAGATAGCCCCTTAAGATCCTGGAAACCTTGTTTCTAAGACTCCTTAGAGACTTGTACTCTCCCTAAACCTCTCCCAACTTGAAAGTATATAATGGGCCATTCCTCATGTCCCTGGTGCAGCTTTCTACCCACAAGTCCTGTCCCTGTACTTTAATTACCTTTTTGCACCAAAGATGTCTCAAGAATTCTTTCTTGGCCATTGGACTTGAACCCAAAGGTTTTTCCTACATCATTTGGAATTTCATATTTGTGTAGATTCCCCACTGATATGAAGTTAATTTTTTTCCTGTTAATCTGCCTCATATAAATGTCACTCATACTCCAGCTAGAAGGATTTTTAAAAAGCAGGAAATTTCTTCCTTCTCATCAACCTAAAGCTCCATTAAAAAAAATTTAAAAAACATTACCATGAGGTAAGAGAATCTATATTATACACTGCTGTTATGTTTAGCACCTACAAAAGATCATGCACATTGATTCCTGAATCAATAAACCAGAAACTTGGTGTGGCCTTGTTTACACTTAGTATCTAAAGGCAGCTTAATATGCTTTAAGATAACAAACCAGTTTTAATCAAGAACAGGACATAATTAACTTTTTAAAGATTTTATTTATTTGACAGACAGAGATCATAAGTAGGCAGAGAGGCAGGCAGAGAGGGGGTGAAGCAGGCTCCCTGCTGAGCACAAAGCCAGATGTGGGGCTTGATCCCAGGACCCAGAGACCATGACCTGAGTTGAAGGCAGAGGCTTTAACCTACTGAGCCACCCAGGCATCCCCATAATTAACTTTGACTCAAGTTTGTTCAATTAGGAATTTTATGATTGCTATCTTTCAAAGCCAACTAATATAAACTATATGTAGAACCGACTCAAAAACAATACATCTCCTTTGATTAGTCCTATAAAATGTACAGAGAAAATAAATTTTTAAAAAAGTCCAATTTAAATAAATTTCTACTCTGGATTACAGATAAATTTAACTATTCCCTGGGATTATGTTCCTTTGAAAACTTTGAGATATGCTTTCAGCTCTGGTTATGAATTTTCATTCAACATTTACTCTAACTTGTTAATGAGTGGGGGAGAAATTTTATCTTTTGGGTTATTACTCTCTTCCCACATAACTTATATTACCATAATGACAACATCTTGTCAAGAACCTTTCTGGAGTTTAAAGCCCCCAGATTGGAATATCACAGGTGCTATTTCCTGTGCCCCCACTGTAAAAATAGGCAAGATTGCTGGGAAATTGGTATTCTTCTTGTTCAATCTTCATAAACCTACAGCATTAGTGAATGAAAACATCTTCATAACAGTAAAAATTTCACCCAAATATACAAAGATGGCAATGGTTCCTTTGAAAAATACTTTTATCCTATTTGTGGTTAAGTTTTTCAAATTAACTAATCTTTCAAGTATTCCTATTGCTGATCTCCATCAGCATTTACTCATGGTACTTCTCTCTTGTAAAATTGGTCTGTATTTTTAACAACTATTTGAAGGAGAATGAGAGCTTATTCATGCACGTGGTAGCACAAGTATGAGAGATGAGCAGAGAGTTAAAGGAAGAAGCAGACTCCTGGCTGAGCAGGCAACCTGATGCAGGGCTGGGTCAAAGTACCCTGAGGTCATGACCTGAGTCAAATGCAGATGCCTAACCAACTGAGCCACCCAGATGCCCTGTATTTTTAAGAATTAAATGTTAAACATCTGGAGATACTTGTGAAATTGATTTTTCATTTTAGTCCAAAATTTGTTTTTTTTCCTTTTGTCCCAGTTTACCATTTCAGTATCATAAGGTAATTTTTAGTTCAGTTAAACCTCCGATGCTCCAGTATGTATTTTCCCTTATACTTTTCCTTAAAAAAATTCAATTTCCCAGTAGTTTTCCAATCTCAGGCAGGCTTATCAAGGCTTTTTAGACACTCAGCTTCCAAAAATAAATAAATTTTAAAAATTCCTATTGATGATTTTCACCTAATTTTACTGAAAACTCAATGTTCCTAAGAGCATGTATGAAGCCTTTGAATAACATCTTCAATAGTCCCAAGATAGTTAATGAGTAATTCCAAACACAAAAATTTAATACTTTTGCTTGTTTACCAATGTTTTTAAATCTAGGAGCATTTATTTAATTAAATCTTAATTCTCTCTAAAGTTAACTGTCTCAAGTTTTGATATAGGTGAAAAACCGGTTTCATTATCGTTATTCCCACCCTGGTCATTTGCTGCTTTAATCTGGGTAAGAAATGAATGCTTACTTTTTTATTTCTTAAACTTCTGTATCCTGCGAGATCTCATTTTTCTTTCAACTTACATCATTTCTTTAGGAGGACACTAGAGTAATGAAGCAAACACATTCTTTTGTAGCCTTTTTGGAGATTTAACAAATCTTTTATACACTTGTGTTTACAAAAAAGAACACACAATTGGCTTAGTATGCCCAAGTGGAAAATAGGTTCCCCTTGCTGCAGAGAAGTAACATACTGCTTTATAATTTTATGTATTTACATTCAGTCACAAAAGGACATTTAAGGCAAACAGTGCATTTCACCTTCTGTAAAAATTTGTTTTCCTATTTTTTCTTTTGCTTTTAAGTCAGTAATAAAATCAGACAAAAAATGACATTTCATGGCATTTTTTATTCTAAAAATTTTAGCAATGCAAACATTATATTCAAACAACTTATCTAATTTTCATCAATTAACATTAACAATTGTGAAATTACTTTGAATACTTTTTTTTCATCTTACACATCCTATCAAAAAATTCACGGAGGGCAAGTTAATGTATGCCTTTCCCATTTAAGTAACATTTTTATTAGTACTACAATAACAAAAAAAGTAGCAGTTAAGTTTTCTCTTAAATTGGTAGAGAACTTATTTTTAGTATCTGCTACGGCCTCCTCTTTCAGATCGGTTTCCCCCATGACCTCCTCTGGAAGCCCCACAACTTGAGCTACGATACGATTCATGAGGAGAAGGGTACAGCCTATCCATAGAGGGTGGAAACCCTCGTTCTTGTCTGCCACCACGCTCACGACTTATATAGAGATCACTCCGGCTGCTTGAGTAACTTTCCCGACCTCCACCATATCCATCACGTGTGCTGCTATAATCATCATAGCGACTGCTTCCACCATAACTCAGAGGGGGCCCACGTGCTGTCGGTGCATCACGGGAGCTACCTGTAAGAGGTCAATGATAAACCAAAAACTTACTACACTACAATTTTTGTGGCATCATTACACCATGATCATAGTTTAAGTACTAAATATTTGGAAGAATTACGTTTTTATCTGCCTCTGGTGAAAAGATATTATGCTGCACTAATGAGGTATTTTTTATTTTAAAAGGAAATGAAAATGTAGCATGTTTTAGGTTAAATAATTTGAAGTAAATGTTCTGTCACAGCTTCTGAAAAGGGGTTGAAATTCTGACATTCATATTTTTATTATGCTTTAAAAATGACAAAAGTTTTTGATGAGACTATCAATTTACCCTCAAAAGCAACCTGTTAGGGACAATAAAAAAGTAATTCAAAAATCTTCAAACTAATAAAAGGCCATGCTGTAGTTTTGCCTGTGAAATCAAAAGTAACAATATATGCCCAACAATCTGGCCTGTTGATCTAAGTGCATGAAAATTCAGTAACAATTGGACTCTTACCATAACTCTCATATGACTCTCTGTAATAGCCTCCACTTGAATGTTCAGAGTAATCTCTATCACGACCACCACCATAGCCATCACGATCACTAAAATAAAAGAAAAGGCATTCATGCAACAAGAATTGCAAGCAGCTATTTGATAAAAATTTAAATTTTCGTAGTACCTATATCGTCTAGAGTAATGTTCATCCCGAGAACTTGAATGGCCATAGTAACGGTAAGCATAGTCTCTGGTTGGTGGAGCATAATCCTTGGTGTCTCGGGAACTTGGATAATCTCTGCTCAAATAACTTAAATAAATCAGCAAATTTTTAAAATGCAGTTTCTTATATCCAGAATATACATAAAAAACTGACAATAAAAAGACAAAACATTTGGCAGACTTGAATAAACTTTTCTCTAAAGAAGATAAACAAATGGCCAACAAATACATCAAAAGATGCTCAATCAGTTATTAGGTAAATACAAATCAAAACACAAACCAGTCACTTCTTTACCACACCTAATACATTGGCTTTACTTAAAAAAAAAGAAAATATTAAATGTTAATAATGTAAAGAAGTTAGAATCTGTATATTGATAGTAAAAATGTAAAAAAGTGCAGTCCCTGTGGGAAAGGCTGGTGGTTCCTTAAAAAATTACAGAATAACAATAGGACCCCAAAACTCCACACCAAAGTATATGCCCAAAAGAACTGAAGAGTATTCAGATATTTGTAGATTAATGCTCCCAACTGTACAATAGTGTAAGTATGTGTTAATTGCATATACAATAGAATATAAAAACCCGTAAAAATCCATAATAAGGATTCATGCTACAACATGCACGTTTCTTGAAAAAAATTGTGCTAAAGAAGCCAGACACAAAATGTTACAATGGTTTGACTGCATTTGTATAATCTATGCAGAATAGGGAAATCCAGAAACAGAACATAGGTGTTTGTTAGGCCCCGGAATCAGGTGGGGGTAACATTAAGTGTTATCTGGGGATGGTAAAAATGTTTTTGAACTACATAAAGATGGTAACTGCTTAACATTGTAAATGTACTAAGTATTACTGAGTTATTAACTTTAAAATATTTAGTGAATTTTGCTTCAAAACAAAAAAATCTACTATGACTTAACAGTTTATGTACTTTGTTTTCATTTACCTATCTTTGGTATTGTAACCATCATCTCTTGGTGAAATGTAGTCATCTCTCCGGGAAGAGACTGGCTCTTTGCGTGAAGGACCTCTATAATATTCTCTCCCATGTGTTTGTGGACCTTCAATTTAAAAATTCTTAAATAAGTATCTCAGTAACTTTTATAAAAAAGAAAAATTCAAAACATTTATTTCCACAATTCTTAAATTATTCTCCCTTAAGATACTATTTATGATTTTTTTTGCCTGCTTTTTACATATTTCTGAATGTCTTATCTTCTGGTATCTTCTCCCCCTGTCCATTTTGCACAATCTTTAAATTACCACCCGTAGGTTAAAAAAAAATCAGCATCTTAGCTGATATGTTTCAATTGCTCCTCAAAGATCACACTATTTATTAAGCTATTACAATTTAGTGTCAAACTATTTTCCTATTTACCTTAGTCATTTCATAATCTTTTTTAAGATTTCAAGATTCCCCACCATGTGCTTTCTTGTTTACCCATGTATACATACTAACACTGCCAAGCATACTTGCTTATTGTCGCAGCAAAGGGATTTATAAGTCACTTTAAGGTATTAAGTAATTATCCCATTATTCATCACTTTCCTTTACTGTCTTCTCTATAGTCACTTTACGCAAATTATTTCAAACATGTTTCTACTACACATCCTTGTTTTTCTTAAAACAGTCTCTCCACTGCATGAAACAAACTGTGCCTTTTCCTGCTTTCATTAGGTATCCCCATTATTTTTTTAATAATCCTTTTTAAATATTTTTAAGATTTTATTTATTTATTTGACAGAGAGACATCACAAGTAGGCAGAGAGGGGAAAGCAGGCTCACTGTCGTGCAGAGAGCCTGATGCAGGGCTCAATCCCAGGACCCTGAGATCATGACCTGAGCCAAAGGCAGTGCTTAAACCACTGAGCCACCCAGGCACCCCTCCATTATCTTCTATTTACTGTCCCAACCAAAACTTCTAGTACTCTGTATATGTGATGTACCCTGCATTCTCTACCCCTCTGCACATTTATAATGCTGTTTTTCTCTTTAATTCCTAAATGTTTCTTATCAATATTTCCCATAGCTTTCTATAATCCACTGTTCCTTTGTGGCCAGTGTTTCTCAAAAGCTTAAAAAATTCACATAATTCAGTCATTTAAACTGCTCCAGCTCAAAGATATTTTTTCTTCTTTTTATTTTCCTACTAATTGTTCCTGAATATTAACATCACAAAGAAAACATGTAAAACCTGCAAGTTGTTTACTAACTGAAATACTTATGTAATCTTTTTTCAGATTTAAAAAAAAAAGTATTGATTTCAATTCATCCCACTCGCATCAGCAGTACTATCTTTCCTTGGGGCACTAGATGCCAAATTCTTTACATATATTTTCTAATTTATCATACCAAATGGCTAATAGCTTAGTCTTTGTAATGATGGCAAGGTTGATGTCTAGTGCTTTTTAAGCAATATTATTTAAGGGCTTATTTGGAAAGTACTGTATCCTAAATAGGAAATTTTGTCCCATAAATATTCTCTTCACAGGTGAATAATTATTCTTGGTTCCTAGATTCGTCCCTCCCTTACTTTGTTTAATATTTTCATAGGAAATGTGTAGGCTTCTTCTTTATTTAAGACAACAGCAAATTATACTTAGTTTCACTTATCTTCTACATATGAAAGGTAAATCTGATAATGACAACTTCTACCCTAAGAAATAGATACAGCAATGCCAAATTAAAATAACGAAGTTTTCACATTCTCTAAATTTGAAAATATTTTGTCTATTTCTTTACTAAGACATTCTTTACCCTCTTGATTCCTACTCTGTTTAATCCAAGATCTTATACCTCCTTCTCAAAATTACCTGTTCTTATATTTTATTCTAAATATCTCTTGCCTGCTTTAAATTCTCTCAAGTGATTTCAAATTTCCTAAGGGCAGTTATCTTATGGTTTAAAACATCTCTTCATCAACCTTAGTGATGAACTTGTATCTTCCAAATATTTCATAACTATATTATAATAGCTTCATAACTAAGTGCACTTCTATGATTTCCTCCAACTTAAATAATTATTTAAAGTTTACATGTCTATTATTTAAATGTTTTAAGTCTATCAAGGCTTATTTTTTAAGTAACCATCAAACCCCATAGTGATCTCTGCTCATCTAAATAACAAAATGTTTTCAATTTATTTATCATGAAATCCTTAATACTAGGTATTTCCTTTCCAATGAGAGGATTCTTGGAAGCAAAAAATCTTTTTATCCATTTCTTAGTATTCTCACAAAACAAAAACAATACTTGCACATAATTAGGATTTTAAAATTTAACTTTCTAATAACTTAGATTAGGACGTCATTGGCACACTTTCAAAGAACTCATGCTCAGATTAAGTGTGTATCCACCATCATCTGCCATTTAAAACAGAATCTTTTTATTTTAAAGATTTTATTTATTTGACAGACAGAGATCACAAGTAGGCAGAGAGGCAGGCAGAGAGAGAGGAGGAAGCAGGCTTGCTGCTGAGCAGAGAGCCCGATGTGGTGCTCGATCCCAGGACTCTGGGATCATGACCTGAGTGGAAGGCAGAGGCTTTAACCCACTGAGCCACCACCCAGGCGCCCTAAAACAGAATCTTTTTAGTAAAGCACCATCATGGTCCAAACACAGAAAAAAAGAAACATGGCAAGTTGCAATTATTATTTATAGCTAATTAATAATTAACAGAAACCAGGTGATCAAAATACACAGTCCAACTATGCTACACATCAGAATACTCTCTCACAGGACATTTTAATTTTCAAGAAAATCTTGATTTTGAAATCATGTAATATAAGGAACCCACTGACAAAAGCATGTTAGCATGAAATTTTAAAAATATGAAGAGGCATTCTATAGCAAATGTGGATTTAATTTAATAGGAAACTTAGTGTTTTAACACTGTTTCTTAATCATCTAATGCATCTAAAATTAAAAACTGAAGAATCAGATCATAACCAAAATAAATAGTGATCAATAAATATGACCATATACTTTCTTTCCATTTTGTTTCTTGAAATCAGCTTCTTAAAAATAACTGATTTTCATTCATTAATAAACTACTGTCTTGGTAATTCACAGTATTTACCTCTTTCTCCAATCCCTCTATTGTTACGCCCAGGAGCAGAAGGAGCAGATCTTTTAGAAGGAGGACCTCCGCTTCTGGAAGATGGACCTCTTTTAAGTGGAAAGGGTCCCCTGGAAGAACTCATGTGGAGGTTAAGAGAATATTCTCCATCATCTGTGTTTAAATAAAATATTTTTAGTAAAGTACAATCAACATTTTTTATTGTGTTGTTATTCACCATACATCATTAGTTTTTGACATAGTGTACCAAGATTCATTGTTTATGTATAACACCCAGTGCTCCATGCAATACACACCTTCCCCTAACACCCACCATCAGTCTCACCCATTCCCCACTCCCCTCCCCTCTAAAATCCTCAGTTTATTTATTAGGGTTAGGGTTAACCTTAGGGTTAGGGTGAGTCATGGTTCATCTCCCCTCCGATTAAATTTCAATCATTGTTTGAAAATATTTACTAAATACTAAGGTCTTAAGTATTCATAACTAATAGTGTTTTCTTACATGATACAGATCAAAGACGTATTGTGAAAGTTAGTTTGGAAAACCTAGAAAAGCTCAAGAAGTATATTATATTCACATTAAAGCAACATATTTGGGAAAAACTGAAGGGGTGGAGAAAATTGGTAAACAAATGCTCAAGTAATCCTGATGTCAAGAAAACTACTTTAAAAAGCATAACACATAGGCACAAATCAAAGTATTTTTAAAAATCTAAAGGGAAAGATGGATCAAAATTCTTTATCTAAAAGAGTAAGTTAACATGAAACTCTTAAATAATAATAGCCAATAAAAATTTTGTTATGTTCAATTTTACTGGTATATTAGGAAATGCATATTAAGGGGTGCCTGAGTGGCTCTGTGGGTTAAGCCTTCACATTCAGCTCAGGTCATGATCTCAGGGTCCTGGGATCAAGTCCCACATCGGACCCTCTGCTCAGCAGGGAGCCTGCTTCCCCCTCTCTCTTTGCCTGCCTCTCTGCCTACTTGTGATCTCTGTCAAATAAATAAATAAAATCTAAAAAAATGCATATTAAATCATCAAGAATCATTTTACCTTCTTAACCAGAAAAATGTTTAAATATATCGTCATTCCTCAGTATTTTCATAGGTAAAAAAATTGAATATTCTTTTTTAAATTAATTTCTTTTCAGTGTATCAGAATTCATTGTTTTTGCACCACACCCAGTGCTCCATGCCATATGTGCCCTCCATAATACCCAACACCTGGCTCCCCCAACCTCCCACCCCTACCCCTTCAAAACCCTCAGATTTTTCAGAGTGCATAGTCTCTCATGGAATTTTCTTATACATGGCAGAAATACAGAAAATATTCTCAAGATCAGTTTAGTGAATAAAAACAAAATTGCCTCTAAATGGGACAAAAAACATATTCTCTAAAAAGTCTATAAATACCATTTTCAATGATTCATTCTCCCTCCAATACACACAACAAAGATACATATGTATTTGTGAAGCAGTGGCTTTTAATCTTTTTCTGAGTAAATATAAAAAAGCTCTAGATGTTTCCCTTAGATATTTCCCCAAATAAGATTATTTCCATACATTCACACTTACTGTTTTCCAGTCCTATGGTTGCATCCTTATATTTTAACACATTACCCAAGTGTCCTCCACGTGAGGAATGCCCTCTTGCTCCTCCACTTCCTCCTCTTCCACATCTCACATTTCTTGGACTGCCTCTGTGTCTTGGAGGAGGTGGTGGCTTCCGTCTTCCACCACTTTCAAAAGATGGTTTGTTGGCTTGCTCCACTTTAATTGCTTTTCCATCCAAAGACTAAAAAGATTAAGTATACTATCAGGAACATTGCACCAATTTAAGAAATTTTACAGATCTACTCATTACTGAACGTAAAATCAAGTTCAACTAAAGAAAACAATTATCAGGTCCTTCGTCTGCCAAATAACAGACATTTAACGAATAACTGCTTTCTAGTAAGTCCTCTTATGTATAGGATGATTATATGTATGTATTGGTTATTGTATTATATGTATACAATGTATGTATATATTTATTGGTTATTAAGATAACTAATATGTACACATAGAATATGTCTTGGTTTTTGAGACTCCTTGAAGTATCTAGTATCATAATTAATTGCTCTCACATATCATGAAAATATACATTTTCTTTTTTAAAAAATATTTTATTTATTTGACAGAGAGAGAGAGAGAGATCACAAGTAGGCAGAGTAGCAGGCAGAGAGAGAGGGGGAAAAAGGCTCCCTGCCAAGCAGAAAGCCTGATGTGGGGCTCACTCCCAGGACCCTGAGATCATGATGTGAGCCGAAGGCAGAGGTTTCACCCACTGAACCACCCAGGCTCCCTGAAAATATACATTTTTTAATGTATAACTCCCTTCATTTTTTAATTTATTTCATACTTTTTTTATTCATGAAAGAAAGAGGAGGAGGCAGAGGGTGAAGCAGGATCCCTGCTGAGCAAGGAGCTGGATGTGGGACTTGATCCCAGAACCCTGGGATCATGACCTAAGCTGAAGGCAGTCGCTTAACTGACTGAGCCACACAGGCCCCATTTTTGTATTTCTATCATTTAAAATTTCCAGTATTCCAAGGATATATCAACGTGTACTGTCAATTAGAAGTTACTATTACTTATCTGAAGTGATTGTTTATATTCTGTATTATTTTTTAGTATTTGTTCTGTTAAAAATGAAAAGGAAATTTCCTAACATTACTGCAGCTGTTAGGTACTGTTGTAACTTTCTTTGATTTTCTTTTAATAGAACACTATTTGGTCTTTAATGTTTTGTCATACTCCATTATTATTCAGCTTTGCTTTAAGTATGTCCCTAGAAAGCAATTTTTTAATATAGTATTTCATTATTCTCATTTTTCAGAGATGATTACATTTCTTAATCTCCTAATAATTTCAAAAAGGTTTATTGTGCCCAGGGGTCAACTTGATTTTTAAAAACCTAATTTGTAATAATTACCCCATATAAAACATTCTGGCCATTTTTTATTATTTAAGGAAAAGAATCTTAAATCCTAAACCAAGACTTCTGGTAGGTATGGTCCACAGCCCAATCTAAATAGCCACAACTAGCAGTTCCAACACCAGGGATACATTTGCTATTTCTGGGTCCAAAATATTTTCTGCAAAGTTATGTATGGCTGCTTCCTTTATAAAACAGTTTTATAAAACCCTAAAACCCCTTGATCTTTATGGATTAAAACAATGTCCACTACCCCTATACATTCTAACTATTACTCATTTTATTTCTTATGAAATTCTTATACATACGAAACTAATTGCTTATTATTTATTATTTTATTTTATTTTTATGAAACTAATTATTTTTATTTATTTCTTGTCTCAAATACTTATTTCTTGTCTCAAATAAAATAGCTACTGTGATTTATAGCCATTACTCAGTTGCTTTATCAAAAGCTAACACATGCAATCTGTGCCCTCCCTAATACCCACCCACCTGGTTCCCCCAACCTCCCCTCCCCCGCCCCTTCAAAACCCTCAGGTTGTTTTTCAGAGTCCATAGTCTCTCATGGTTCCCCTCCCCTTCCAATTTCCCTCAACTCCCTTCTCCTCTCCATCTACCCTTGTCCTCTATATTATTGTTATGCTCCACAAATAAGTGGTGAAAAACAATGAATACTGTTATGCTGAAAATAAATAAAAAAATTAATTAAAAAAAGCTAACACATAAGTTCTCAATAAAACATCTGCTGAATGAAAGAATTTAGTAATAAAGTCTATACAAACTCATGCCCTTGCCCTTAAAAAACCAGAAAACAAAGGAATCATCAATTGTTCTAAGTAAGTCTAATTTACATCCATACATAATACAAAATCCTTAGCAAAACCCAAATTCTACATACTAATAGCCATAAAATATAAAAGTAAATAAGTCAGTATGTAGTGAGAACCTGCTTTGTACCAAAAAGCAGTCTACAGGGAAAACAAGAAAACTAACATGTATTCCACACTATGTGAACTTAAAAAGTCCTTCAAATAATTTGCATGGAGCACTGGGTGTGGTGAAAAAACAATGAATACTGTTATGCTAAAAATAAATTTAAAAAATGAACTTAATAAAAACAATAAAGATATTGAAAAATAAAATAACTGAATCGTTAAAAAATGAACTTATAGTACAATGAGTATAAAAAGATAATACCTACAATATAAAATAAGGAAAAGATAAAATTTTAGAATAAATATTCAATTTGAGTTTTTGAAGATGAAAATGCTATTTATCAGGCTGATCCAGGTATTGACATGTCCAAAAAAATGTTGGGGAGAGCTTAACGAAAAATAAAGCTATAAAATAGATTAGAATAATCTAAGAAACAAAGAATACAAAAATTATAGAATGGAATGATGTAGAGTGCAATAAAGTATCCAGTATTTTAACAGAATCACTGAAAAACTTCAAAGTATAAAGGAGATACATAATTATTGACTTTAAGATCCAGAAAAAAAATAAGACTATCCGCTTTATTTATCAGTTCATTAAAGACTGGATCAAAATAAACCCTCAACCACTATAATAATCACTTATCAATTTAAAAAAAATACTGATTATAGAGTGAAAAACAGAAAAGTTAGGTCAGGTGACCAAGTAATTATTTTGATCACCACTTCAACAGTTTACTCATTATTATCTTTTGTCCTCAAGAATTGAATGATGGGGTGAATGAGTGGCTCAGTGAGTTAAATGTCTGCCTTTGGCTCAGGTCATTTTCTCAGGGTCCTGGGATGGAGCCCCACATCAGGTTCTCTGCGCCCCCCCCCACTGCCTCTCTGCCTACTTGTGATCTCTCTCTCTGTCAAATATATAAATAAAAAATCTTTAAAACAAAAGAATTGAATGTCTGTATGAATGTAAAGGTTCTGCTCAATCTGCACAAAAATAATACAGCAAAAGTAAGAGTTTATAAAAATCTACTGAAATTCATAGAAGTGTTCTGTAGCATAAAAGCCTAGGAAGACAAATAGAAAAGATTAATTTCTGTTTTAGGAATAAAACAATTCTTGAAAAAGTTTTATGACGTATACAAACAAAAACAGACAAACAAAAAGACTGATAAAAGTATATGACGAGAGAAAAAAAATATATATATAAGCAAAAAAAAGGAGGAGCCTCGTCAAGAAGAACCCCAAGTATAAGATTTATATACTATCCAGACAAACATAAATACACAGAGACACTGGCAGAAGAAAAAGATGGGAGCATGGTTATAGATTCTCGGTGTGGGCGAGGAAGGTTATTTTGATTCTTCCTGGATGTATCTTGATATCTTTGTTAAAGGACTCAACTTTCCTAAGAAAAAGGGGGATTAAAAATTGGTTCACCTATAGGGGTAGCATTGCATGGAGAAAGGGGGTTACCTTGAAGTTTAACTCTATATGAATATTAGAAAATAAAAATAAAAAAGGAATAAACTGGACTAAACTAAATTAAAAAATTTTTTTAAAAATTAAGAAAATAGAAAAGCAAAAGAAAAACACCTGTGTATGTATCAAAAAATTCAGGTTAGAAGTTTATCATGGAATTTGATGTACTGGACATCTCACTGTGATGGTAAATAGGTTAAAAAATTATCTATATAAAAAAAGAAAAAAAATGAACCAGAATAGTGGGAAAGAATTAAAAATAAAAGTTGTATCTATGAAGTAGTGGTGGTTGTTCTCTTGTTATTACTTAAATAGAACATTTACTTTCATATAGGCACTCAACTTTTGAAGACAAAAAAATAATAATGAGTAAACTGTTGAAGTGGAGCACATATTGCATGGCGCTCCGGGTGTCATAAGCAAACAATGAATCTTGGAACACTACATCAAAAATTAATGACCTACTGTATGGTGACTAACATAATAATAAAAAAAGAACTTAAAAAATAAATACTGGAATGCTAATGTAGAAACACATTAACATATACTGCTAAAGATTTTAACCATGCTCTCCAGTATTGTGACAGAGAGTGACAAGTAAAGAATTCTGGAATACACATTATGCTACCTTAAAAATTAGAAAAATAAAAACAATTTTATTATTATAACATTATAAAATATTATAAAACATAAATATAATAAAATATAATACAGATATAGTAAAAATAAAATAAAAATTATAGAAATACTATTCAATGAAAAATAGAGCTAGAAAACTTTTAAGAGACTCCTTTACCTTCCCATTCATATCTTTGGCAGCATCCTTAGCATCAGCAGGACTCTCAAATGTAATAAAAGCAAAGCCTCTGGACTTGTTGGTTTCCCGATCCTTCATCAAAAGAACTGTAGTGCATATAAAATTTTAAACTTGATGTTACATAAAAAATGTTTTCTTAATATTTTGAAAATTATCAATTCATCCTTTGGTGATTTTTCTTAAGTCCTTTTTAACTTAACTGACATCCTGGATGTAATAGTAAAAAAAAATTTTGCTAGTTGTTTTAAAAACTTTACATTTTACATTATTATGAGTTGCTAAAAATTAATACTGAAGAACTCTATAGAGTTAGTCTATCTTATCCCATTTTAAGCCCTACCTCCACAGTATACATATCTATTTGCTCTTCTCAACAATAAAAGACTTGTAGGTGGATACTTTCATGTATTGCTATTAGTGCTTCCCAATATAAAACAAAAATATTAAGGAAAAGTGCTCAAATAAATTAAAAATACAGAGAAGAATTTTAGCTTAGCTGTTCAATTATATATGTTTAGTATAATTTACTTTGAACATTTACATAGATAGTGATCTTGTTACCTTCCACTATGTGACCATATTTCCCAAATACTGCTTCAAGAGTCTTTTCATTAGTCTCAATATTGAGGCCTCCTATAAACAGCTTCCCAGGTCTATCTGCTTCCACCATTTTGCTGTTAACTGGTTTAAAACATAAACACATTGTAAAACGCATAAGCCAAGACACCTAATTTTGTTAATACAGTGTATGTAAAATTTAAATGAAGCCATGTTCATAAGCTCTGTTTTGTTTTTTAGTTAAAAGTGCAACTTGGGGTGTCTGGTTGTTTCAATAGAGCACCATGCTACTCTCAATGTCACAGTCAGGAGCTCCAGGCCACAATTGCTGTTAGAGATTATTAAAAAATTAATAAAAACTTTAAATGAAGAAATGCCTGGGTAGTTCAAGTCATGACCTTAGGGTCCTGGGATCAAGACAAATCCCTCCCCTTCCTCAGCAACTGTCCCTTCCCCGCACACTCAAGATTCTCTTCCCCCTCCCTCTCTCCCTTAAAAGTAAATGAAACTTTATTTTCACAAAATGCACACTGGCTTAACAAAAACAAAAAAATAAAATGCTCCACTATCTACAAACATCTGATAAAAACCTTATGTTTTGAAGTCCATTCTATTTGTTTTGTGTGCAATATGCAGGCTTTTTTTTTTTTTTAAAGAAGTGTGGATTTTTTAAGACTTTATTTATTTATGTATTTGAAAGAGAAGAGGTCACGAGAGAGGAAGCACAAGCCAAGGGGAATGGGAGAGGGAGCAGCAGACTCCCAGGAGAACAAGGATCCAAAGCAGGGACTCCATGCCAGGACTTTGGCATCATGACCTGAGCTGAAAGTAGATACCTAATGCATTGAGCCTGAATCACCCAGGCACCCATAGTGTGGATTTTTTTTAAAGTGGTAACAAATGAGTTTCTGCATTTAAGAATTAACATTTTAAGTTTTCTTAAGTGCACATAAATATGTTAAATTTATTTAGAGGTTTTCCCCTGCCCAAATCTATTTGCATTTATCTTGGTCACCAATCAAATAGTCTTTCCTTATTTACAGTAATTGCTTTCTCAAAAGATTTCTAAAATGCTAAGTCATGAAATTAAGGCAAAAATTAAAACCGTCATTGATGGAATTTAAGCGATGATTATATATGGAGAAAAGACTTTAGCAAATTTTGGTTAAAATTGTGTGATTTTTTAGTGGACGCTAAAAATTTGAGAATTCCTGTGAAGTGAATCAGTATTTTGATGTCTCATTAGTAAAAAAGTTTGTAATCACGGTGGTTAAATATTTTGCGTACATTTCTTCACTTACCACCAGAATCATAAAGAAAACTCCGTAAAAAAAAAAAAGTGCACAGGAATCAAAATGGCGCCTGAGCTGTATGTCCTACAATCCACAATGACGCACCATAATATAAAGTGAAAAGCCAAGTTACACAGCGAAACATTCTAACGACCTTATTTACATGTTTCGCTGTGTAACTTGGCTTTTCACTTTATATTATGGTGCGTCATTGTGGATTGTAGGACATACAGCTCAGGCGCCATTTTGATTCCTGTGCACTTTTTTTTTTTTACGGAGTTTTCTTTATGATTCTGGTGGTAAGTGAAGAAATGTACGCAAAATATTTAACCACCGTGATTACAAACTTTTTTACTAATGAGACATCAAAATACTGATTCACTTCACAGGAATTCTCAAATTTTTAGCGTCCATAATATAATCGTATATTTGATTTCAAACGTAACACCCATACATTTTTAACCCATCCCCCCATCATTCATGGACAAAAGCTAAGAACTTCACAGACTTTCCACTGCTGCAGCAAGAACACATTCCCCAGCGGAAGAAAAGCATAAACATACTTTCCAATAAAAAAGGCAGCTAACTCCTCTAAACATTCTATGCACACATATATTCAACTACATTGTGCATGTGTTCTTAAGGTTTACTAAAAATGAGAGAAAAATTAAAAGAATGAGTTACCACAATTTTACTATATATAAAACACAATATCGGTATTGGCTATTATTCCAGAGGTATAAATTTCTCTTTCATCCTTAAAACCCTGAATTCCTTACCTTTTATCCTCCAGCTTTCCTAACGGCCAGCCTCAACCCTTCGCAGAGCGACCACTAGCTCAACTAACGGCCGTAAATAACTGCGCAACCAATGTAACTGCGCTAAGGAACCCGGATGTAACTGCATGATGACACGCAGAGGAAGTAGGGAATAAGGAAGATGGGTAATGTGGAAGAAGAGTGAGCCGAGAAACTCCTGAGGGAAAAGCCTGAAAAAAGATTAAAAGACAAAATGTGTCTTTCTCCAGTGACTTTAATCCAGGTAAAGAGGAACTAAATTTTTACTATTAAATAATCTGTAACTTATCACTGTCTCAAATATTGTCAGTACACTATCACATGGTGTCTAATAACTTTTTAAAACTGGAAAGAAAAAATAATAATAACAGTGATGAAAAATACAATAGAGAAATGAATAAAAATAGTAACAGTATTTACTAATCCAAAGCTTCACTATCTTTGAAATACATGTATTTGAAAAATGTAATCTGTTTATCCTCAGTAAGTACGTATATGTAACGTTTGACCAAAACTTATAAAAATTAAAAAAAATAGCAAACCTGTGACCTCAATTTTTCTGACCTCAATCTTTGTATAATAAACACAATCCTTAATAAGTAATTCTATATTGTAAAATATATTACCACTCCTGAAAAAATAGTTAATAGCTGATACTATTTGTTATAATAAAATTATTCCTTTTAATGAGTTCATTTGCAAAATGCAACCTAACATGAGAGAATACATTTAAATAACTACAGAATACAACTAAAACTTATTTTTGTGAAATTCTCTAGAATTTGTCAACATGTTTACCATACACAATTTGTATTAACATCAAAATTTACAAGTTAAAAATGGTACTATAGTTACATTTTTAGTGTTCATATCTGTGTTCACAAATCTATATCTGTCAATTTTTACAATATTTCTCAAAATTTTAAAGGCTGAGAATTTTTAGATGTACCATTATAATGAATATACTATTGATTATGTCTGCAGTAAAATCTTAATTTCTCATTTCAGTATTTTTTGTTTGGGTAAATAACTCAGCAATGAAGTTATGCGTGAAAGGTCAAGTTATTTTAATACCTAATATTATTTTAGAAACTTGCTTTTAGTGACAGTTTGGTAAACGATTCTAACATCATATCCCCATATGTATTATATTCTTAACAGAAATACATTAATTTTGCCATAGCCAGATCAACATTAACAGTCACTTTTCAAAAATGTTGTATAATTAATTTGTCCCCTTTCTTGGGTAAATGGATTTTATTAATGGATTTTACTAATAATGTTATAAGTAATATTATGAGTAATTAAATAATAAATCACTACCAATTGATAATTAATACAAATGAACAATTAATATATTAGCCAGTGAAAGTACCTCATTGGGAGAGTAGACATGGAAATAATGCAATGTGTTATGGGCCATAAAAAGGATGAGATAATGTTCCAGTTATTTTTTAAAAAGTAGTACACATACTAGTGACTGTCATTTTGTAAACAATTATCAGGATCAGCTATTTAGATAAAATATCTCTATACACTGTCTTAGCCAGTTAATGTTGGGAACTCCTATAGCATTATGTTCATTTTGCAAGAGAGGAAACAAACAGAACATTAAACCTTTTTCAGTTTCAGGGATCTATCTCTAGAAAAATTATGATTTAAATCTCATGATATGTCCCCAGATACTTTGTTGTTAAAGAAAACTGCTAAATAAATGCATGGTAAAATGTACTGAGATGTGTTTTGAGCAAGACTTGAGAAAATGAATTATAACTTATTAGACATGGGGCACCTGTGTGGCTCAAGAGGTTAAGTGTCTTGTATTCAGCTGAGATCATGATCCCAGGGTCCTTTGATCAAGTTGTGCATCAGGCCCCCTTATCAATGGGGAGTCTGCTTCTCCTTCTTCCTCTCCCTCTGCCCTTCTTCTCCCACCAATAATCTCTCTCTCTCTCTCTCTCTTTCGCAAATAAATAAATAAAATCTTTAAAAATAACCTTAGACTTACTACTTAAGGAGTATCCTAGACAGGGATAACATTTGCAGAGTCATGGGATTACTAAAAATAATGTGGAAGAAGAGAAAAAAGAGAACATTATTAAATGTGACTTGCCTGGGAAAAGTACAGAAGCATGTACAAAGTACAAAGGCAAAAGACAACCTGGGGGAAAAATTTTTGACCAGAAATATTAAGATCTACAAAATAGAGTGCATCTGTTGATTAACGCAACATTATAAAGTAGTCAGGGTTAGCAAGAAGAATCTAAACTTCAAAATGTAGTAGTTCTATGAAATTAAGTAAAATACTTAACCTCTTAAATTCACTGGATCTGCAAATAGAGATAATAATGGTATTATCAAATAAGTCTATTGAGTTAAAGTTGAATAATGTCCTGAGCACCCTGTGAACACAATACCTGAAACATAATACAGAATTCGAAAAAAAGGGTAGAAATTATGTAATTACCTTTCTATTAAATGGAGGTCTAAAAGCCACACATTGTTTAGGGACTGGTAAACGCTATCAAAACTAAATAAGATGAAAATTAAGAGGGAAGCAAACCATAAGAAATATCGAACTCTAGGAAGCAAACTAAGTGTTGCTGGAGTGGAGGTGGGTGAGGGAATGGGGCAACTGGGTGATAGGTGTTAAGAAGGGCACTTGATGTAATGAGCACTAGGTATTAAATGTAACTGATGAATTACTAAATTCTACCCCTGAAATTAATTTTTTTAAAAAGGTGTATTTTAAAAAGAATTGGCTGCTCTGGATATTTTCGATAAAGTGAATCATTATTACATGCTTTCACTAGTAATATGCCTTAAAAAGGGATAGAAAGGTATGACAGAACACCCCCACACAAGATGGGAATAGAGAGTAAATTAACAATAGAAAAAAATTAAAAAGAATTACAAGAAATATTTGGTGCCTTCTTGTAGTAATGGAACTCATTTGAAAATGAGATGACAGATTTAAAAAACATAATTTGTCAAGAATTATGCAAGAAGAAATAGAAATCCTGAGATAATTAGTTCATAGTGAATTCTAAGGGATTGTCTGAAAAATTTATACTGTTGATAAATGTAAGCAAACATACATATAATTTTTATAGTATTTTGTTTTTTGTAGAACTCAGGAGACAAAAGTTAAATATGTCAATTCATTTTACAGGCATAACCTCTAAATACAAGACAAAAGAACTATATGATAATACAAATTATGAATTAGAAAGAGGACCATTTCCTAAATGGAAATAAATGCTGCAGACCCAAAGGTAAAATAAAAGCAAAAACATAATAAGTACTTTCTGCTTGATATTATAGGAAATGTCTTCATTTACTTTTAACTTGATTATCTCATTTGATTATTGCCTACTACTATTCTTTTTGGGGGGGCCATTATATAGTCTTATATTTGGAAATACACCTAGATACTGAGTTTTATTCCTTTATTTTAGATTTAAAGGAACTGAAATTTAGTAGACTCAAAGGGTCACATGGCTAAATGCAGCAGATCCAACAAATAGAATCAATATTTTCCAAATCGAATGCAAATTGCTTCTACCTACATGAATAATGAAAAAAAATTGGCCCATACAAATGTTAGGCAGGTATAGCATGTATAAGATAGCCAAACCATATAAATTTCCTATAACTCCTTGATATAGAATAATCACTATTTTGGGGGAAAATAACAATGACAATTTCTTTTTCATTATTATTTTTTTTAATTAAGGATGAACTGAAGTCTCTTTTTGTTTCTTTGAATCAGAACCCTGGGTGTTTATCTTTATTTAAATGGAGTTTCTCTCATTGCCACCAAGAAATATCACTGTAAAAGCATTCTAAGAATTTACCTCGCCAAATGTGAGGTGGCAAACTGAGTTAGGCATAGTTCCCATCATCTTTAAAATTTAATTAAAATACTGTTTTTTTAAGTGAATTCTTATTATAAATATTTCTTCTTGTTTGAAAGAGGAAACTGAAAAATACATGAAGAATACCTTGAGTATGTGGAGATGTGTATTATAATATGCCTTCAGTAGGACCTTAGATAATGTGAAAATAATATTAAAAATGCAACAGAGGGTGCCTGGGTGTCTGAGTTCGTTAAACTTCCAACTCTTGATTTCAGCTCAGGTCCTGATCTCAGGGTCCTAAGATCCAGCCCTGTGTTGGGCTCCCTGCTTAGTGGGAGTCTGCTTGGCCCTTTCCCTATACTCACTTGAGCTCATGATTATTTCTTTGTGCTCTCTCTAAAATAAAATAGAGGAGGAGTGACTGGGTGGTTCAGCCAGTTTTGTGTCTGCCTTTAGCTTAGGTCATGATGTGAGTCCTGGGATCAAGTTCCATATCAGGCTCGCTGCTCAGCTGGGATCCTATTTCTCCCTCTCCCTCTGCTTGTGCTATGTCAAATAAATAATTAAAATCTTAAAAAAATATTAAAATAAAGAAAGAAATCTTTTAGAAAAAAGTCACTGAAGATATTAAACTTATCATATATATCTCTATATCTAACGTGTATATAGTATTTACATATATATATATGTATATGTATTTACATATATATATTTCTATGTGGGTGTATATGTATTATGTCTAAGTATATGCATACAGGTAGTTTTTAATGCATAATATAATATAATTTTAATGAATAATATAATAATGCATAATAGTTTTTATGTGTAATATTAAATATGTAATAATTCATACAAATGTACATTGCATCCCTGGTCAAAATTTTAGAGTTTGTTTTTTAAAAATTCAACATTAAAAAATCAGCAATCAAGAATAGTTTAGAGAATATTGTATTTTAAAGAGGATTATTGAGGTATGGTAAATGAGATGACTTAGTGCGTACAAAAACAGTGATAATCAAAAACTATGTACACAGGCACCTGGGTGGCCCAGTGGGTTAAGCCTCTGCCTTTGGCTCAGGTCATGATCTCAGGGTCCTGGGATCCAACCCCACATCTGGCTCTCTGATCAGTGGGGAGCCTGCTTCCCCTGCTCTCTCTGCCTACCTCTTACCTACTTGCAGCCTCTCTCTCTGTCAAATAAATAAAAATAAAATCTTTTTAAAAAAACTATGTAGATAATAATAAAAGAACACCTGGTATATGGCTTTCTTGTTAGATGATAAAGCAGAATCAATATATTTGGCTAGTGATTTTGAAGAAATATTGTGAATGGAGGAAGATATTGAATGTTACTACATGAATAAATACAAGAAACAAAATTCAAACTATAGGGAATTATATAGGGTAATCAACCTGGTTTAAAAAAATGCAAAAAAATGAAGGGGAAAGCTATTTTAAAACATTATTTTTTAAAGATTTTATTTATTTGACAGAGAGAGAGCATACAAGTAGGGGTAACTGCAGGCAGAAAGAGAAAGAGAATCAGGCTTCCCACTGAGCAGGCTGCCAGATGTGAGACTCAATCCCAGGACCTTAGGATCCTGACCTGAGCTGAAGGTGGATACCCAACTGAGTTTGCAACCCAGGTGCCTTAAAAGATTCTTAAAGGTATACAAACGAATAGCAACATTCAATTCCTATTTGGATTCTATTTCAAAGAAACCATTAAAATGCTTACCGTTCATAAGAAAAAAAATAAATATGAGTACACATTTATTTAATGATATTTTAGAAATTATTTGTTCATATGTTTTTAGGTCTTCTGGTATGTGATAACTAACAACCTACAGTTCCCATTACTTACCTATGTACTTGTCTTGGCTAACTATATTCAAGCTTTTCTCTTGCTCAGAGTCCCTTAACGTTTGTTGGGCCAGCACTAACATATTTCCTAACAGCCCATTCTGAGTATCAGCTCAGAAACATTTCTTATTAAAACATCTCTATTTTACTTCCTGTTCATCAATATGCTTATCTCCCAGTAAATTCCTGTGAGCTCTGCTTATCCTTCCTCTTAAAAAAAGACTTTTTCTTCTTGATTTTGAGCTACTTACGGATTATAACATTGGAGCATTATTATATTAGGCAGTTTTGTGCTTTCTTAATATAAAGTCTTTCCTTACCTAATTCCCAATTTGTTGTTTGTTTGTGGGTTTTTTTTCAGGTTTCTGCTGTTTTGTGTTAGAACAAAATGCTAAGGACCTTTTAGTCTTCATCCTGCTAACAGTGCTGCCAAACTCTTAGGACCCAACTTTGGATTCATGTTTCTTAACTGAAAAGATATAAAAGTTACTCTGAGTGGAAGTATACTCCATCTGGAGACCTTAAACTGAGTGGCCAGGACATACAACACCATGAAATAAATAGCTTTCCCAAGAAGTTGGAACCGAGAAGATGATATCAAGAAGGGCTTGGCTTCTTGCCAAGGTACCAGAGCAAGTCCATACCCCACAGAAGACTCTTACCCTCCAATACTCACCATTTTGTCTTTCTTTCTGTTTTTTTTTTCACTTCTGTTCACTCCAACATTACCTTTGTTATCCATGTAATTTTTCCCATTACAAATATAGCTTCCCATAATGATAATTACATTTTATTATCTCTGGCTCTCCTTGCTTACAATAGACTTCCCCATAATAATTCCTCTGTACCTCCAAAGATGCCCAAATCCATGAAATTCCTTTACACAACTCAGAGCAAATTCTCACAGTCCTACTTCTGATTCCTGTTACTTACTTTTGGGAACCTCCATTTTTCCCCAATCTCCTACAACTGTCTCAGATTTAAAGACACCCATTCTGTTGACACTTGAAGGGGGCTTCATATTTTCTCTCTAGACATTGAAAGGAACCTCTATAAATCTAAGTACTTTTTAGAAGAAGCAGTGTATACTTGCTCTGTAATATAACCAAGAGCCGGTTGGGAAATACAGGCATTTTCAACTACATTACTTTGTCAATACAAATACTTTAAATACAATACAGATACGGTCTTATTATGGGGGACAAAAGTACATGTTCTGATATACTCAGATGATCCAAGTGTAATGTCACCTTTACTTGGGACTGTGTGTTCTAAAAACAAAACCTCTAGAACTTTCCCTAATTAGATGGGATTACAGCCACTTAGAGGAATCAGATGAACTCTAAAATACAAATACATTGACAGTTATTCTTAGAAGTCCTAGGTAGTTGCTAATAAGATGTTTTATTGCAGGTGAGCATGTGCATTGTATCTTCCTACTAACTGAAGTGTCATCTATTATTACATTAATCCTATTAGTTCCTGTGAACACGTTAGCCAGACTGCCTTTTTTCCCTTACTTTAACCACTTGTTTACCTGTGGTTCAAGTTTTCTGGGCACTGGATTATTTTAAAAAAAAAACTGCAAAAGCATATGACAACTGCAAGTTAGTACAGATATCCCTCTAACTGTGGATGTGAACTTACCTTGTTCTCAAGAAGTCTTAGAGAAAGAGAACAAGAGGGTGACACCTGGTGGCTAAGTTTGGTTGGTTAAGTTTGGTTGAGTTGGTTAAGTTGGTTGGTTGGTTAAGTTTCTGCTGTTTTCACAGGTCATGATCCCAGGGTCCTGGGATTTAGCCCTGCATTACATTGGGCTCCCTGCTCAGAGGGGAGTCCTCTTCTCCCTCTGCCTCCGCTGCTTTCCCTTCTTGTGCTCTCATTCTCTGTCCTGCTCTTTGTCAAATAAATAAATATTATATAAATAAAAACCTTTTAAAAAATAAAAAAGAAAGTAAGAGACTGCAAGTAAACTTAAAAGATTTCATTGCTCCAGCATATTACTTATGCACAACCTTTGGAAAGAGGTCCCTTCATCTTCCATGGTCCGATTCAGGAAATAACCATGACTAGGAAATTGATTAGATTAATCATGGTGCTGGCATCTAAGGACACTTTGGGCTTCATGTACCAGAGTTTTCTCATTTGGCTCCCTTCAAGTTCAGTTGTTTGTTTTACATACTTACCAACCTTAAATAGTAGTCCTGTTTCATTATATTCCAAGGTACCTTTATCAACAATTGTCAGACTAGCCACACACACAACAAAAGGTATAACTAGTCATTTGAAGACAAAACTATGTTTCCTTGAAATGACTCTGAGATCTCAGGTTGAATCTGGATGAACTGAACTGGGTTGGGGGCTTTTAAAGTGGGTTTAGGACTGCTTAGGTGAGAGAGGGGTCTGCCTGAAGTTGGTCTAAAGGTCTGTGTTAGGACTGGGGTATTATAATTCCCTAGATAAGTCTTTGAGTAGAGTTTGATTCCTTTGGAATGGATTTATGCTCCTCTGGGTTGGGTCTTGGAAATAAAGAATTGGTTCTGTGTTCTCATGACCTGAAGTCTGGGTCCCTTGAGGGATCTGGAGTACCTGGCATGTTGCCAGAGATGCCTTAAATGAATCTAGTTTGCTGATACGAGTCTCTGGTTCTGTATAGTAGGTTTGAAGGATCTTGAAATGGTTCTGGAATCCCTTGAAGTGGAATTTGGATCATCTGAGCTGAGGCTAGATCTTTTACTTTTGTCTGAAGGCTTCTGAGCTTAGTTTGCCCCACTTTTTTAAGATTTTATTTAAATTCTAGTTAGTTAGCATACAGTAAAATTAGTTTCAAGGGTGCGTGATAGTGATTCTCCACTTCAACACAACACCTCGTGTGCATCATTAACACCCAAATGTACAATTGTACATCACAATTGTACTCCTTAACACCCATCCATCATATTTAACCCACCTTTCCTCTGGTAACCATCAGTGTGTTCTCTGTAGTTAAGTGTCTTCCTCTCTCTCTTTTTTTTGTCTGTGCTCATATGTTTCCTTATATGAGTGGTATATGTTTTTATCTGCCTGATTTATTTTGCTTGGCATAATACTCTCTATTCATATCCACATTGTTGAAAATAACCAGATTTCATTTTTTTAAATTGCTGATTAATATTCATATATATGCATATGTATCCATATATATGTATGTATGTGTGTGTATATATATGTATTGTGGGTTTATGGTCAGAAATGGCTCTGTATTTCTTGTAGGTTTGGAGGCTCTTGAGCTAAGTATGGATTCCTTAATGTTTGTTGAGACCCAGCTGAGTCTAAGACCTGCAGAAGTATTGTAAATGTATGCCATGGTTAATTCTAGGTACTCTGTGGTAAATCTGTCGTCCTTTGAGGTTGGACTGTGGCCTCTTATGGAATGTCTACAGTTTCTTAAACTAAACTGTTATGTCTAGTTGGGTTTTCTTCACTAGATTTGATCTAGTTCCTTGGGGTTCCTTGACTTAGATGTGGATCCCCTTAGAATGCATCTATGATTGCTGAGGTAGACCTAATTTCTGAAAGGATGAAATATGGATATGTCTGAATTGAGTCTGGATACAATGAGGTAGGTCTAGTATCTCATGAGCAGAGTCTATGCCATCTGAAATATTCGGAGGTCCCTGAAGATAAATATGGGACTCAAAGAGGCAATTTCGTTTCTTCTGAGCTAATTCTGGGACTCCTGTGGTTGTTGTCAGGGGACACATGCACTAATTCTGAGCACGCTAAGGTTTGTCTGGGGTCTCCTGAGCTGAGATTAGTTCCACAGAGATTTATCTAGGTTCTCCCTAAGGTGGGGTGCTTATGATGGACCTAGTGGCATGCATGGTATTTTCTGTGGTATCATGGGCAGAAGCTTGATCTCCTGAATAGGTTTGATGATTCCACTGTGAGTCTGGGACATACCAAACTGAATCTACAAACCCTAAAGTGGACTAATGTCCCAGAAATGGAAGTAGATCTCCTCAGGATAAACCAGTGTTCTCAGAAGTGGGTCTAAGGTGTCCAAGATGGATCTCGAGTTTTCTGAACTGAGTCTGATTCTCCATAGTTGAATCTCAATTCTCCTGTGGTTGATTAGAGTTTCCTGACCACACTTTTGGTCATTAGAGATGATTCTGGGGTCACCTGATGTTATTTACGTCTTTGGAGATAAGTGTGAATCCTGTGAGGTTTGTCAGGGATTTCGTAAATGGTATCTCTGGTATCTCTGAAGTGGATTTGTTTAAATTGGTGAGGAACTGGGATGAGAGCTGGGGCTGAGTTCTTTTTTTAAAGTTTTATTTATTTATTTATTATTTATTTGTTTATTTATTTATTTATGCCGGGGGGGGGGAGAGAGAGAGAGAGAGAGAGGGAGAATGAGCGCACAAGCAGGGGGGAGTGGCAGGCAGAGAGAGAAGCAGGATGCCTGCTGAGCAAGAAGCCCAATGTGGGACTTGATCCCAGGAGCCTGAAATCATGACCTGAGTTGAAGGCAGGTGCTTAACTGACTGAGCCACCCATGCATACCTGGGGCTGAGTTCTTATGTTGGTGGCTGTGTGGTGTTTTCTGTGTATGGCTAAGTTGAGTCTGGATCCCTTGAGGTTAAGTCTTAGTTTCTGGAGCTAAGTTTTCAGTCACCAAGGTTAGGTGAAAATCTACTGTCTTGAATCTGTACCTTGAATTGGGTTTGTTACTCTGGGACCTTTTCTCAGGATTACCTGAACTGACTCTACACTTGAGATATGTGTTTGTTTTCTGAACTGAGTCTTTCTTTTTTCCAAAAATGGACTTTGAGTCCCCAGACTCAGATATAATGCCCCCAAAGTGGGTCTGCATTCCGGGTTGTTATATTGGAATTCCTGAGCTGAATCTATAGCCTTAAGATAAGTCTTGGGTCTCTTGAGCTGGGCCTACTTGCTCTCAGATGAGTCTAGAATCTCTATCTATATGTAGCCCCTTAAGGAGGTGTGACTAATAAGTCTGACGGTATTGTCTGGGTCCACTAAATAGGACTAAGGTCCTTTGAGATAGAGCTGGCATCTCCATTGATGGATCTGGGGTTTCCTGAGTTATGTTTATCCTATGGTCAGTCTTGTGCCACTTGAAATGTGAAAATATTCAGATGGATCTGGGACCCCTGAAGTGAATATGGTATGTAGTGAGGTAGATATATCTATATACAAATATCCGAGCAGAGTTGATACTGCTGAATTGGTTGTAAGGTCATCTATGGTAGGATTGAGTTCTCCTGAGGTAAGTGTGGGGCCTGGGGGAGAAGCTACAGGTTTCCTAGAGTATTTTTGGGATATGCCTAATCTTTGCTTGTTGCTTGGAGGGGGATCCGCAATTTGCTTACCTGATCCAGGCAAAGTCTGAGTTGTGGGTGGAAGTGTTTAAAGTATTTGTCCTTTGCAAGAGGCATTTGGCTTATGGAGTGGATCTTGGAATTCCTGATTGTAGTCTAGAGATATATGAATTGAGTATGTGGGTCTGAGGTCAACTAGAGTGGGTTAGAGCCTCTGAGAGCAGTCTCAGTTCCTTGAGTTGATTCTGAGTCCATTTACTGAGTAACCTGAGTACCCTGCTTCGGGATTAGGGCCCCCAAAAGTGTCTGGGGTTACCTTGGGAATTTTCTATAGATTTATAAAGAGTCCTGTGATTTTTTTAAAGATTTTATTTATTTATTTGACAGAGAGTACAAGTAGGCAGAGAGGCAGGCAGAGAGAGAGGGGGAAGCAGACTCCCTGCTGAGCAGAGAGCCTGATGCGGGGCTCGATCCCAGGACCCTGAGATTGTGACCTGAGCTGAAGGCAGAGGCTTAACCCACTGAGCCACCCAGGCGCCCATGGACTCTGTAAATTTTGTCTCTCTTTTTGAGGTTGCTGAATGGGGCTACTGAGCTAAGTCTGGTTCCCCCTGAAGATGTCTCGATCCCCAGAGGATGATTCCAGGTCCCTGGATTTTAAAAAGGAAGGCCTGAGCAGAGTAGGATTCTGCATCCTGAATATCTAGGCTGTGGTATCCACTCTGGTAGTTATTGTATCTCCTGTGATTTGTGTGTGTGCTATGAAAACAGTCTCAATTTCCTGAAGTTTATTTCAGGTTCTTAGGGGTTGTCTTGCTTTGCTGGAACATATAATGTGTCCCCTAGCTGTTTCCAGATCACCTGATGTGGGTGTTGGGCTACTCTAAGGGTCACAGAACTGTTATGTATTGTGTGAGGATGGCATAACTGAGTCTGGGATCTATGAGATGTGTACATCTGGGATCACAAGTTGGGTATCTGGCTATTGAGCTAGATTCAGCTTTGGTGTGGGAAAATAAATGTGAATTCAGGTGTTACAAGGTGTATCTGGGATCCATGAAACTGAGGCACATTTCCCTAAAATAAGTCTGACATTATACAAGGTAGGTCTGCCATCTTCAGGATGGATATCTAGTATACTGAACTAGGTCATCCTCTCAGAGTTGTACTAAAGTTCCCCGAGGTGAATCTGGATCCTTTGAGTTGACCTACCTGAAAATATCATTGCCCACTTAGCATTTCGTCTGGGGATAAGCTGTTGTCATAGAGATGTGATAAGATCCACTTAAATGAGTTTGGAGTTCCAGAGGGAGGTCTGGAACTGAAATTATACCAAGGGATGCATGTAATGGGTCTGGGTTCCTTCCGTGTATCTATGAAGTGGATATGGGATCTCCTGAACTGAGAATTACTCACCTGAGATATCTCTGTGTTTTTCTAAGGTTTGTCTGGGGCTCCACTGTGTAGAGCTGGTGACTTCTGAGATGATTCTAGATCCTCTGATTTGGATTTTGCTCCTCAGTGATGGGTCTGGGACCCATAAAGTGGATCTGGGAACGTTAAGGGAAAACGAGGTTCTCTTTACCAAGACTCGTAGTCCTATGTTAAGTCTAGATCTCTTGAGGTAAGTCTAGTTCTTTTGGGGTTGGGTGTCCACTGACATGGAGACTCCTGAAACAAATCAGGGATTTTCTGAGATGACTATAGTTGCCTGAGATGGGTATGGTATCGACTGAAGTAAGTCTGAGTACTTTTAGGTGCATCAGGTTTTGGTATCACCTGAAATGTGTCTAGGTCTCTTGAAGTGATGGCGGGTGTCCTGAAATGAGTAAGTGGTCACCTTGCTACATCTGGAGAGGCCATGAAGTGGGTCTGTGTGTCCCAATATAGTGTCTTGGATGCCTGGCAAAGTCTGATTCCACAGAAGTGGGTTTTTGACGTTTTAAAGATGAATCCTGGATCTTCTGAGCAGACTCTTTGTTGTTTAATGTGGGTCTGTGGTCCTTAGAAATAGGATTTACTTGTATGGTCTCTTGGCCTGAGTATATATTCCATTGGCAGACTCTGCATGTCACCTGGGGATATTTTATTTATCTGGTCTGCAAATGTGAGTTATGTGTTTCCTGTTGTAGGTATAGTTGTTGTTGGGAATATATGAGTTTCATTTCCAAGAATTATTCTGGTGTCTCCTGAATTGGGATTACAGTTCCTCAGTTGGGTTTAGGTCATTCAGGCATCCATGTTTCTTAAGTAGTATTTATATCACTACGAGCTGGGTTTTTAAGACTTGGAATAATGTCTTTGGATTCCCGTTCTGAGTGTATAAACAGTAAAATGAGTCTACGTTTTCCTGAGGTGAATGTGAAACTCCAGAAATAAGCTTGCATTCTCTAATTTGTGCTTCTCTTCTTTGGAGGCTATACATTTTCTGGTGTTGGGTTTAGTGTGTGTATGTGTGTGTATGTGGATTTGAGACTCCTGAGGGTTGTTATGTGGGGATGTCAGAAATGAGTCTGGGATCCATGAAGTGAGTTTTGGCCTTTGAATTGAGTCTAGATTACCTGAGTTTCATATGGATATAGACAAAGTGTGTTTGGGTGTTCTGAGATATGTCCAGCAACTCCTGAACTTACCCAGGAAACTCCAAAAATGGGCCTTTGGTCATTGATGTGTATCTATTATTTACAAGGGGGATCTGGAGCATCCTGAACTTAATACTCTACTGAAGAAATTTTTAAAAGTCATCTACGATGGTTCTGAATCATCTGAGCAGACTTGGTGTGATCTAAAAGTATCCGAGTCACCTGATAAATTGCTTGGGGATACCTATGCAATGTCTAATATTATTGAAGTGAGTGAATGTTCCTGGAGGTGGGTTACATTGACCTTTCCTTACTCTGTATTATCTTATATGGGTGAGAAATTCTGTTTGGTGGATCTCATTCACATAATTTGGTCTGAAGCCACCTGGCATGTTGTATGTGGTCCCCTGAACTGACCTTGGTTGCATAATATTGAATATATCCTTTGAGGTGGGCCATAATCCCTTAGTAATTCAGGTAGGTTTCCTTGAGGTAGACTTGGGACCTTTGAGGTGAATCTGGTACCATTGATAGGATCCTCTGAGCCCAAGATGGATCTGTGATATCCAGACTGTGTCTGGGGTCTTCTAAATCTGTGTCCCATTAGTGGGTTCTAGATACTCTGAAGTAGTTTGGGTTTGGGGTTTTTGAAGATGGGTTTCAAGTGTCCTGAAGTGTATATAGGGTCCCCTGAAGTGGATCTGTTATCTTGTTTGTTTTTGGATCTGTCATCTTCAAGGTAGATCTGATATATTTTAAACTGAACCCACCTCCCCATATTTAGATTGATTTTAATCTCCTGAACTAACTCCAGGACACCTGAGCTGTGTCCAGACTACTTGGTATGAAGTTTTAAGATTCTTGAGCCCTTTCTGGTTCTCCATATCTTCCAATATGGATCTGGAAATCCTGAAGTGGTTGTGGGAGTATATTTAGCTATTTTGGTAGGCATAAATTTAATATTTTATTTTCTGACATAACATAAGTCTCTTAGGTTTGGTTTTCATTTCCTGACGTGTGTTTTGTGTGATCCTGTTTGTCTTCTGGAGAGGTCTGAGCTGAGTCACAGTTTTTAGAGTGTGTTTTGAATGTCCTGAAGTGGTTCTAATAATATAGTTATCCTGGGACCCACAGAGTGTATCAGAGCCCCTTAATAGGGGCATTGGCATGATTCTGGATTCACTAATGTGGTTCTTTGTTTCTTTGAGTTGGTTCTGGGTTACTCTGAGCTAGATCTGGAATATTATTAGCTGAGTGTAAGTTCCCCACCTAATACGTTGCTTGGCAATGTATGAGCTTAGTCTGGAGTTTCTGAAGTATATTAAGGTATTCTGATAAGGTTTGGGGTTTCTGACTATTACTAGATCCTCTGAGATATTCCTGGGGTTAACTAAAATAGTTTGGAATTCTTTATAATGGACTTATTCTCCTTGGATTATGGCTGGAATTGCCTGAGCTGAGTCTTGATATCCAGAATTGTATCTGTTTTCCTTAGCTGGGTCTAGATCAGCAGAATTGTCTGGATTTTCTTTTTTTTTTTAAGATTTTATTTATTTATTTGACAGACAGAGATCACAAGTAGGCAGAAAGGCAGGCAGAGAGAGAGAGAGGAGGAAGCAGGCTCCCTGCCAAGCAGAGAGCCCGATGCGGGACTCGATCTCAGGACCCTGGAATCATGACCTGAGCCGAAGGCAGAGGCTTTAACCCACTGAACCACCCAGGCGCCCATGTCTGGATTTTCCGATGTGTCTATGTTCCTTTGAGTTGGTCCTGTTCTACTCAGAGGTATTTCTGGGAAGTCCAGTTGTTTCAGGGTCTCCCAAATGAATCTGGGTCTTTTGAGCTGAGTTTGTGATCCCTGAGGAGGGCTTAGAGTATCTGGTTTGTGGTTTACTAAACTAGGTCTGATTTCTCATACACTGAATACGGGTATTTGAGTATTACTTGTACATGTGTGAGCTAAGTCCTAGTCAGTCAAGAGTTGTGGTATCTGCTCTGGGGGTACTTGACCCCTTTTTTTAGGGTTGTAGTTCTCTGAATTTGGCCTGGGGCCACTTGGCTCTTATCCCCTGAGCTGAGTCTGAGTCATCTGTGGTGTGTCTAAATTCTCCTGTGGTGAATGTAGGCCCACTGGCATATTATTTAGGAATGCCTGAGATGAGTCGGGGTTCTGAACAGACTATGTGTCTCCTAAGGTGGCACTGGGACCTCTTTGGCTCCTTAGCCTCTTCATCTAAGTCTTGAACTTTGTGAGATTGATCTGGGCCTACTTGGCTTTATGTCAGTGTCCTCTGAGTTGAATCACATTTCCCTCAGGACAGATGGAACTCTGAGGTGTATCCTGGTGGGAATGAATGAACTTTGAAATCCACAGGTAGATATAGAATCAACTTCCAAAGATCTTAGTTTGATGAGTTTAGTCCAAGAGTCCTGTAGGAGAGTGTTTAGGTTCCTTGAAGTGTGCTCTTGGGCCCCTCCACCTCATGTGTTGTGTGGGGGATGCCTGAGTGTCATGTGTATCTTTTTTATATCTTTTGAACCAACTCTTTGTTCCAGGAACTGGGGTCTGGGACATCTTTTGAGGTACTAAGATCAGGAAGGTATCTGGAATAATTTATAGGACTTTGAGGGGACTATTTTCACCTGTTATGTGTCTTTGGCTTATCTGCTATTTCCTCACCTGAATGATTTCTTTTGTGGATGTTCTCTGCATCCAGAAATGAGTCTGGTATCTAATGTGGTTCTGTGTTTCTTTGAGTTGGATCTGTGTCCCTTAGAGCGGGGTCTGGAATGTTCTTAGTTGAGTGTGAGTACTCTGCTGAATCTGGTAGATTTGAGATTTCCTGAGTTGCACTGATTGTGGACTTCCATGGTGTTATTTGTGGACACCTGAAGTGAGCCTTATTCCCTTCAATTTGAGATTTTTCTCCAGGAATACTAGGACCTTTAATTTTTCCTGAAGTCATTTAAATTCTCTGGAGTTCTATGGTGTGTTATCCAGGGTTTCCTGAACTGAGTATGGATCCTGAGAAATGTCTCCATGGTTCCCTCACTTGGGTTCAGGGATCCTTGAGAAAGTTGAGTTCCTTTCTGTGAAAGAGTTGATTTGGGAGGATATCATTTGGGAATGCCTGTGTTGAATTGACACATAGTAAGTACGATTTCCTTTCGTTGCATATAACAGGTTTTAAGCCCCCTCCTTTAGGTCTGGGACTGACTAACTGTGGTTAGAGTGACCTGCTTTATTGTCTGGTGTGCCCTAAGCTGTTTGAGACTCTTGAGGAATACTGAGTCCCTGTGGTAAATGGGAAGCCCATTTATCTGCAGTCTTATCTGGAGATGCCTGAACAGAATTGGATATTAGGTTTAATGTAGTGGTCCCCTGAGCTTAATCTGTATCTTTTAGAAAGATCTTAATCCATAAAATGTTTTTCCTGTGGTACTATGGAGTATTGTCTGAGGGATGTTTGAGCAGTGTATGTTTCCCCAAACAAAGGCAGCATCCAGTGAGTTGTAGGTGTATGCAGACTTATTGTGAGAGCCTGAGACCCTACAGTGATGCCTGGGGGTCCTTGATCTGAATCTGGTTTACCTGGTTTCTCTGGTATACTCCTAGGTGATCTGTGGGTCTGGTGTCTCTTGAGCTGATCTAGGGTACCTGAGGTAGTTCTAGAGTCTCCCAAATTGAATCTGGCACTTATGAACTGGATCCCAAACAGAGTATACCTCTTCACATGTTGTTTGGGATCTCCTGAGGTGTGTTGGGGTTGGTTGACATGTGTCTGGGACCTTAAGTTTGCCTGGGGTCTCCTGGAATGTTTTTGTGTCCTGCAGTGTTTTAATTCTCCCAAAGCAAGTTCAGTGTTTTGTTAAATGTTTCCACAGTCTCCAGTCCTGAGTCTGATAGAAAAGTCTGCTTACGTGTGCATTGTTTAAGTGAGTATGTATCCTTTGATGAGGTCTTGTGCTGCCTCAGATGGTTCAGGGGCTTAAGATTTATCATATGGCATTAACATGTGTGTAGTGTGGATTCCCTATGTCAATCTGGGGTTCAGCAGCAATACCTGGGTTCTCTGAGGTTGGTCTGTACTTCCTGAAATTAGTCTGCATCCATAAACCAAATCTGGGTTCTCTTAATTTTGTTGGAGGCCCCTGAGACATGTTTTTGAAATCCTGTTGTTGGGGATGCTCTAGTTTATTCTGAATATGTGAATTATATCCTGGTTGACCTAAGTAATTCTGGATGCTTTGAGGTGGGTCTGGATCCCTGAGGTGTATTTTGATTTATTTGAGGTGATTCTGCAGCCATTATGACCCACTGCTCCTTTCAGTATGGTGTTAGTTCTCAAATACATATGATATTCTGGGTATTTGATGTGGAAAGACTCCTTTGCTTTTGCTTGGGATGAGACTTGTATTCCCTGACTTTTTAGAGAGATGCTCTGGAACCTGTTGTTGGTGTCTAAGGTCCTGGTCATTTTTCATCATTTATAAAACACAAAAATAAAATGCCCTCTGGGTCTGTGTTCTCTGATGTATTTTTACATGGCGAGGCTTCCCTGATAAAATCTTGGGAACTCCTTATCTTAGTTCCAGTCCTCTTAGCTGTCTTGGTTTCCTGAGCTGAATATGGGACACTGAGGTGGGTTTTTGGAAACATGTACTGTGTGCGGTCCAAATGGTGTGGTGTTTGAGGAATTTAGTGGGTCCTCATCCTGAGACTCTGTCTTCTGTGGAAGGTTGTACATAGTTTGTGCTGTGTGGATCTTTTGAGGTACTTGTTGGAGTTACCAGAGCTGTGTCTATGCATGATTAGGAGCATATAGAATGGATGCCTTGTGTTTCTTAAATGTCTTTATTTGGTATAAGACTCCTTGA
Organism: Martes martes; assembly: GCF_963455335.1. NCBI lineage: Eukaryota > Metazoa > Chordata > Mammalia > Carnivora > Mustelidae > Martes > Martes martes. The sequence continues at coordinate 71,527 of NW_027666307.1, forward strand.
ATTTCTTTTGGAACCCCTTATGGTATTGACTCTGGTTTTCTCAGTGGGTATTGTCTCTTGAGATGAATTTCAAGAGGTGGGTCTGTATCATATAAGGTGGATTTAGGGTTCCTTGGCTGATTGTCGTTATGTTGTATTACTTGGAGATGACTAAAATAAGTTGAGTCCCATTCTGAGTCTGTATCCCTTACATGGAAATTTGAACTTATGTGTTAGTTTTTGTGCCTCCCTACATGGATCCCCGATTTTAGGGTGTAGTCATGTGATGTGTAATGTGAAGTCCTCTCATCTAAGTTTGACTTAGAAGAGCACTGACAATGTCTGGATAACTTGTTTTTTCTGGCTCCCATAGGTTTTATACCTAGGTAGAATTGGTTCTCTATGATGAGTTTTGGTCTGTTGTGGTGGAAGGGGGTCTTCCTTTAAGGAGCTGAGACCCCTGTGATGTCGTCAAGGAGTGCTTTAACTGAAATCTGTATCTCATGAACTGGGTCTTGGATCTCTTAACTTGGATCTCTGGTTTCCAAACTGATTCTGGATCACCTGACTTGAATCTGGAGAAATCACAGGTGTATTTAGGGTTTCTCATTTGAAGCTGGGACCGCCGATACCTGACCTGGGGAAGCTCTCTGGGGTCCCCAAAGATGTTTTTGTGGTTCCTGAACTGAATTTACATTTCCTGAAATGGTCTGATGACTTTGTGAATGCCTGAGACCCCATGCTATTTTCTGAGATATCTGAGCCGAGTTGTGGCCCCGTTGTGTGAGTCTAGGTGCCCCTGAGTCTAGAGAGTCCACGGTGAATTTTGATTGCCTAATATGAGTTTTGTGTACCCAGAGTATATTTGGGTTCCCTCTGAGATTTGTCAAGATCTCAGCTGAACTGGGATACCCTGCAGTGGTCTGGAATCCTATGAGGTGGGGTTGCCAACTCCGAGGTGGATCAGGATAGGCCAGAACTGATTGTGCTTCTCACAGTTGGATCTGAGCATAGATGTGGTATGTCTGTTCCTCTTTGAGGCAGGCTTGAGACCCTTTGAGGTGGCTAGTAGACACTACAGTGATATTATATGATGAGTGATGTGTCTGCATACCCCAAATTTTTTTTTTCCTGAGATGTGCCAGAGTACCCAGAAATGAGTGTGTGTTCCTGATGTGTGTCTATACACTTGAGCTAGAGCTACATTCCTCTGACATGGTTAGAGATATCCTTAGCAGGAACCTGAGTATCCTTAGCTGTGCTCTCTAATTCCAGAGCTGAATATTGGTAACCTATACTGGATCTGAGATCCTTACTTGGATCTGAGACTCTTGTGTTGAGTGTGGGACCATCTGTAGTCTCCAAAGATGTCTGAGTCAAGTCTGCATATCACTATGCTGATATGGGATCCACCATGTGTAGTTTTGAACCCTTCATTCCTTCCTTCTCCCTCCCTCCCTACCACCTTCCTCCCTCAGTCCCTTCCTTCTTCTCCCCCCACCTCACTCTCTTTTAAGAGTATAAGGCCCTTTAGTTCTCTTTTGGATGCCTTAGCTGAATCTGAGTATTGTTTCTTTTATTTTTTTAAGATTTTATTTATTTATTTGTCAGACAGAGAGAGAGAAAGTGAGCACACAAGCAGGCAGAGTGGCAAGCAGAGGTGGAGAGAGAAGCAGGCTCCCCACCAAGCAAGGAGCCTGACGAGGGACTCGATCCTCGGACCCTGGAATCATGGCCTGAGCAGAAGGCAGTGGCTTAACTGACTGAGCCATCCAGGCATCCCAAAAGTATGCACACATTTTTTTTTCTTTCTAGGATTTTATTTAGTTGAGAGAGAAAGAGAGAGCGCACGCACGTGTGCACAAGCAGGAAGAGCAGCAGGCAGAGGGAGAAGCCGGTTCTCTGCTGAGCAAGGAGTCTGATGTGGGACTCCATTCCAGGATCCTGGGATCATGGCCTGAGCCAAAGGCAGGCACTTAACTGACTGAGCCACCCAGGGGTCCCTGCATCTGGGTGTTGTGAGACTTACCAGAACTCTTTTAGTCTGATCCTGTTTTCCTGAGGTGTCTAGATTACTTAAGGTATGCTTCAGCCTTATTGAGGTATGTTTGGGTCCTTCTGTGGCACATTTACACACCCCAGGTGATGTCTGAATGCCATATCAAATTTAGTCCAAGTTTTTGTATGTGGGCCTTGGGAAAAGAGTCAGGGCTTTCTGGTGTGGGTCTATGCATCTTCTGGTCTCACGGGTGGGCTCTCTGAGATAGTTTGGGATACACTTAGATGATTCACTGAGGTAGATATGTGTCCCTTGATGTAGACTTTCTCTCTCCTGTGCTAAGTTTGGGGTTATTGAGAGTGTTAATTTAAGATGCCTCAGTTGAGTCTTTGTCTTATATGGGTCTGAAATAAACACTGTTATTAATTTTTTTATATATTTAGGTGCTCCCATGTTGGGTGCATATTTAAAATTATTATATCTTCTTGTTGGATAGATCCCTTTATTATGATATAGTTCAATTCATTTCTTGTTAACAGACTTTGATTATAATGTAGTTTGTTTGACATAAGTATTGCTATTCTGGCTTTCTTTAGACATCCATTTGTGTGGTAAGTGTTTCTATATTCCCTTACTTTCAGTCTGTAGGTGTCTTTAGGTCTAAAATGTGTCTCTCATATGCAAGTAGATGGATCTTATTTGTTTATCCATTCTGACATCCTATGTCTTTTGATTGGAGCATTTAGTACAATTACATTCAGAGTAATTATTGATAGATTTGTATTTAATCCTGTGTCATTTCTGTTTTGTCATTTCTAGAGATTTCTGTGATAGTTTATTGAGTTTGTACTCTTGATCTCTCCTTTGCCTCAAACAGCCTCCTTTAATATTTCCTGTAGGGCTGGTTTAGTGATCATAAACTCAATTAGTTTTTATCTGGGAAACTCTTTATCTCTTCTGAATGATGTCCTTCCTGCTTCGAGCATTGTTGACTGCCAACAACTTTTCCTACTCAGCACGTTGACTATATCATATCATTCCCTATGGCTTGCAAGTTTCTGTGGAGAGATCTTCAGCTAGACTTATGGAGCTTCCCTTGCCAGTGGGGGACTTCTTTTGTCCCTTTCTCTTCTTTCAGGATTATTTTCCTTAATACTGTATTTTGCAAATGTGATTACAATTGTCTTGGTGTTGTCCCACTGCTTTTTAATAACCCTTTTAAAGTGTTAATTTTAATTCCATAATACTTAGCATATAGTGTTATAATAGTGTCAGGTGTATAGTATAGTGATGCATCAGTTCCATACATAACCCATCACTCATCATGACAAGTGCCTTTCTAATCCCCATCACCTCTTCCACACCTCTTCCACACGTGTGCCTACCCACCTCCTCTCTGGCAATAATCCGTTTCCTCTCTATAGTCAAATGTCTGTCCCTTGACTTGCCTTTTTCTCTTTTTGTTTCCCTTTGTTCATTTGTCCTGCCTCCCAAATTCCACACAAGGGAAATCATGTGGTATTTTCTCTGACATTTTTAATTTCACATTATGCACTAGCTCCATCCATGCCATTGCCAAAGGCAAGATTTCATTCCTTCTACAGCTGGATACTATTCCATTATATATCCCACAACTTTTTCATCCATTCATCAATCAGTGAATACCTGGACTGCTTCCATATCTCGGCTGTTGTCAACAACGCCACTATAAACACAGGAATGTATGCATCCTTCTGAATTAGTATTTTTGTATTTTTTGAGTAAATACTCAGTAGTGTGATTGCTGGATCATAGAGTTCTTCTATTTTTTGAAGTATGCAAACAAAAACAAACAAACAGACTGATAAAAGTATATGGCAAGAGAAAAATATATATACATATATATAATACATACATATATATTGTATATATACACAATATATATACACATATATATGTATACATATATACATATATATGTATACAAATATGTATACAATATATATATACACATATATGTATATATATAAAAGCAAAAAAAAAAAAGAATCTCGTCAAAAAGAACCCCAAGTATAAGCTTTATATACTATCAGGACAAACACAAATACACAGAAACACTGGCAGAAGAAAAACATGGGAGAGTGGTTATAAATTTTCAGTGTGGGCGAGGAAGGTTATTTTGATTCTTCCTGGGTGTATCTTGATATATTTGTTAAAGGACTCAACTTTCCTAAGATAAAGAGGGATTAAAAATTGGTTTACCTATAGGGGCAGCATTGATTGGGGAAAGGGGATTACCTTGAAGTTTAACTCTATTTGAATATTAAAAAATAGAAATAAAAAAAGAATAAACTAAGTTAAACTAAACTAAAATTAAAAAAAAATTAAAAATAGAAAAGCAAAAGAGAAACATGGGTATATGTATCAAAAAGATCAGGTTAAAAGGTTATTATGGAATTTGATGTACTGGACATCTCACTGTGATGGTAAATAGGTTAAAAAATTATCGATATATGGAGCATAACAAATAATATAGAGGACAAGGGTAGATGGAGAGGAGAAGGGAGTTGAGAGAAATTGGAAGGGGAACTGAACCATGAGAGACTATGGACTCTGAAAAACAACCTGAGGGTTTTGATGGAGTGTGGGGTGGGAGGTTGGGGGAACCAGGTGGTGGGTATTAGGGAGGGCACAGATTGCATGGAGCACTGGGTGTGGTGAAAAAACAGTGAATACTGTTACGCTGAAAATAAATAAAAAATTAAAAAAAAACACACAAAAAAATTATCTCTATAAAAAAAATGAACCAGAATAGTGGGAACGAATTAAAAATAAAAGTTATATCTTTGGAAAAATAAAAAAAGTTATATCTTTGAAGTAGTGGTAGTTCTCTTGTCGTCTTTCCCCCCACACCGATTGGCTTTCTGAGGGAGGCGCCTGCCACGCGGGTTTTCAGGCAGTGTTCCCTGAGTTAAGTCCTCCCACCCCCCCACAAAGGGGTGGGCTCTGAGGAAACCAGTTTTTCAGGCTTTTGTTCTCTGGAGGTTTTTATGTTTGGTTGTTTGTTCATTTGTTTTCTCTCACCTTGACGGCTTTTAATGGTTTTTGGAGGTTTAGAGGAAAGCAAACTGCACCCTGACCTCCGTCTGAGAGAGAAGCCTTGGTCTGTTCCCCTCTGGGTGCTGCAGAGCACATAAGTTCCCCCTTGGCTGCTGGCAGAGCACTTCCTCGTCCCCTGTCCCTGGGGACACAGGAACTCCTGCTTGAACCCAAAACCAGGACAGCAGCAGCTGTCTGGGCAGCACCAGACTGCCAGAGAGGTTCCAAGCAGCAATAGCACACTGAGATTTTCCCGCTGGCCCAGGCTGGGAGTGCCTGGTCTTTCCGGGTCTGAGAGCACCAGGTTGGCACCTGCCCGCACGTCTCTCAGGGGAGGGTGTGGGGCGTGACTCAGGCTCTGATAGCATGGCACAGCGCGCATGGGGACTGCAAAAAGTCTGTGCTTCTGCCGGATGGTGAGGCTCCCAGCCCCTTATGGGAGCTGGACACTCTTAGACACTCTTAGACGCGCTCACGGCTTAGGGACCAAGACCTGGTATCTCTGCCACACTCTCTCTGGCTCAGCACCAGGGGAGGCTGTCCTGGGTCCGGGAACTTAAGCCCCTGTCCCTAACTGCCCCGATTCCCACAATTTTCCCCCATGATCCTTTGCTCTTTTTCAGTGCTTCCACCAGAATCCAAGTTAATGCTGGTCCCCAGTTGCAGGGCACTCTCCTGTTGGGGTACTACTTTCCAGTGGGTCGCTTCTTGTGGCTCCCTCCCCCTTTTGTTTATTTTCTGATATCAGTCCGACATTCCCACTCTGCTTTACCTGCCCACTGGTGTCTTCTGCCCCCCGTAGAGATCCAGACGTGTATAATTCTCATCTCAGGCTGATTTCATGGGTGATTGGAGTTCTTTAGTAGGTAATCAGCTCATGTTAGGGTACAGGTTGAAACGGTGCCTCCTCCTACTTCCCTGCCGTCTTGTCTGAAAACCATAGGGTACTTCTATGTTTAACTTTCTGAGGAAGCTTCATACTATTTTCCAAGTAGTTTGCATTCTCAGTTTGCATTCTCAACAATAGTGCAAGAGGGTTCCTTTTTCTCCACATCCTTACCAACACCTGTTGTTTTTGTATTGTTGCTTTTAGCCATTCTGACAGGTGTGAGGTGGTATCCCATCATTGTTTTGATTTGTGTTTCTTTGATGATGAGTGATATTAAGCATCTTTTCATGTGTCTGTTTGCCCTCTGGATTTTTTTTAGAAAAATGTCTATTCATGCCTTCTGCCCATTTTTAATTTCATTATTCATTTTTGGGGCATTGAGTTTTATAAGTTCTTTATATATTTTGCTGTCCCACTGTTGATTTTAATTTGAGTTCTTTGTGTTTCCTTAATCTCGATGTCAGTTTCCCACATTAGGGAAGTCTTCTGCTATGATTTCCTCAAATAAATTCCCCACCCCCTTTTCCCTCTTTTCTTTTTCTGGGACTCCTTTGGTACAAATATTATTATGTTTGATGGAGTCACTGAATTCCCTAAGTCTATTCTGTTCCGTATCTTCTTTCTTTCTTTTGTTCAGCTTCATTAATTTTTATAACATTGTCTTTTATATAATTTATTCATTCCTCTGCTTATTTATTTATTTATTTATTCATTCCATCCAGCCTGTGCCAGTCTCAGTTACTGCATATTTAATTACTGACTTACTGTTTTTTTCAACTCTTTTATCACTGAAGAAAGGGACTCTCTTATGTTTCCTATGCTTTTCTACAGCCCAGCTTGTATCCTTATGGGTGTTTCTTTGAATTCTCCATCAGGCAGGTCACTTATATCTGTTTCACTTGGATATCTGGCTGTGAACTTTATCTTGTTTCATTTGGGATGAATTATTGTATCTTGGCATTTTGTCTAAGTCTCTGTCTTCTTCTTTATGTTAGAAAAGCCTGTTATGTCCACTTCTCATGAAAGTTATGTCCTGTATAGACAAGGTAATGTATTGTCCAGGGCCTATCACTTCAGGGAGTGTCTCTGCTGTGTGCTGTGTACACTCCTTTGTTGTGTTTTGCCTGCTCTGTTCTTCAAGCCAGTTTCCTACAAAGGCTTTCCTTGCCTGGTATGGGCAGTGTTTGGTCCCTGGCATGAATGTGGTGAGTTTTAACTAGGTGTGCTTTGGTCTGCTTGTGAAATGAGACCTGATGCTACTTGTACCAGAATTGACATCCTGAAGAGCTCTCTGGTCAGGAGCCATTATGTGAACAGGGATTTCTGCTGGTCTTGTGAAGGGGCCCCAACACACTGGGAGTGAGGTAAGCTTGACCAAGAAGGGCAGTACTTCTAAACCTCAGGGTTGTGAGACTTGCTGGAAGCTAGTTAAATTGCCATTGTCAGTGCTGTACTGGTTATTGCAGGTGGCTCTATGTTTACGCCGAGGAGCAGGCAGCAAAATGGTCCCAGAAAACTCCTTTGTCCATGGAGAGGGCTCTCTATGTTTGTTGCTCTCAGAGAAACATTGTGAGAAGACTGAATCATCTCTGTCCTGTGTGTCCCAGGTGTTTTTTTTTTATTTGTTTTGCTTTGTTTTGTTTTGTTTTCAGATCTCAGTTTCTATACTGTTTGTCTCTGGGTTGTTTGCCTGCCTTCTGTCAGGAGCAGGACACTTTGAGTTCTATTCTAGCCCAGTCTGTTCCCTTTTAAATCGCCAAGATTTGGGGATAGGCTGTGTCAGGTGTTTTCACTGGTCTTGTATTGGAGGGGCTAGCCATCTGGGGCCTGAGAAAGGTTTGACCAAGATGTGCAGCTGTGCCAGAGCTCAGGGGCATGGGACCTGGGAAAATCATGCTAGGAGCCAGTATTAGGGCTGAGCTGCCCTTGGCAGGTATCTCTGAATTCATGTTAAGAGGCAGGGAGGGAAATGCACCTTTTATACCGTTTGTCCCCAGAGAACCTCTATGAAAAGGGGCTTTAACAGATTATCTGTAAGAAGAGTGAGCAATCCACCTTCTGTGTGCATCTGTCTTTCCTTGGTTCACTGTTTCCATGCTATCTGCCTTTGAGTTGTGTGTATCTGGTTTTCCTTGGTTCACTGTTCCCGTGCTGTCTGCCTTTGAGTTGTTCACTGTTTCTGTGCTATCTGCCTTTGAATTGTTTGAGTTGTTCAACTCTATCCCAGCTAAGCCTGCTGACCTTTTAAAGTCTAGTCTTCAATCCCTGCTGGCTGCAAGAATTACAAAAATCAGCCCTTCTCATTTTCCCAGTCAGTGATTTTGGGGGAAAGTTCTCCTTGTGCATTCCCCTGTGTGCTCCTAACCTCTCTCTCTTTCTCTCTGTATTTCTGTGACAACTGTTCCTTCTCCTCCAGTGTGAACAGCCTTCCCTTAAACCATATTCCTATCTTCTTTGGTGTGGCCTTTCTTCTCCTAGTTATAGAGCTCTGTCAGTCCTCAGGTTGATTTCTTGGATTTTTGGAATGATTTGATAGCTATCTAGTTGTGTTGGAGGAAAAGCCAGCAGGGATTGAAGACTAGACTTTAAAAGGTCAGCAGGCTTAGCTGGGATAGAGTCCTATGGTGCTTCTCTGCCTCTGGAGAGAAGGCAGTTGAACAACTCAAAGGCAGATAGCATGGAAACAGTGAACCAAGGAAGGCCAGATGCACACAGAAGTAGGATCCTCCTACTACCCCATCATCCTAGCTCTCTCACAGAGACTTGTATCGTAAACTATTTTTTCCCTTTTACTCCTTGTCATTGATTTCTCATTTTACACTATTGTGATCAGAAAAGATACATATGATTTTATACTTCAATCTTAGAGAATTTATTGAGACTTGTTTTGTGGTTTTACATGTGATGTTTTCTGGGAACTCTTCTATGTGCACTTGAAAAGAATGTGTATTCTGTTGTTTTGGGTTGGGTGTTCTGAATATATATGTTTGACCCATATGGTTCTATGTGTCATTCAAAGCCACTCTTTTCTTGTTGATTTTTGATTGGATGATCTATTGATACAATTGGGTTACTAAGTCCTCTAGCTTTATTGTAGCAATTTCTTCCTTTATGTCTGTAAATAGTTACTTAAGTATTTAGCTGTTCCCATCTTCTTTGTCTCCTCTTACAGGCTTTACTTTAAAGTTTGCTTTTTCTAGTATAGTATTAATATTCCAGCTTTCTTTTTGCTTTTGTTTACATTGTGAATGTTTTGCCATCTCTTAGTTTTTTATTTGCATGTGTTTTTAGGTCTGAAGTGAGAATCCTGTAGGTAACATATAGATGGGTCTTTTTTTTATCCATTCAGTCTCTGTATATATTTTTGTTGAAGGGATTAATTAATTTACAATCAAAGTAACAATGGATAAGTATGTACATTTTGCCATCTTTAAAACTTCTTTTTGTAACTCTTCTCTTTTCCTTTCTTCTCTTGGCCCCTTCCTTTGTGATTTGATGGCTTTCTTTGATGTTATTTGACAGGAGATCTCTGTGCCTCCTGGATCTGGATGTCTGTGTCCTCCACCATATTTAGGAAGTTTTAAGCTCATTTCTTCGAATAATTTTTTTACCCTATTTCTTCACATTCTGGGATTCCTATAATGTAAATGCATTATGTTTGATAATTTCACAGAGATCCCTTAACTTATTCACATTTTATATTATTCTTTTTTCTTTTTACTGCTTAGCTTGATTACTTTCTATACTTTGTCTTCCATCTCACTGATCTAATTTGTTACTGAGTTCTTCATGTGTGACTGATTATTTTTTGTATTTTCTCTCTTTGTGTTAAGGGTCTCACTGATGTCTCCACTCTTTTCTCAAGTCCAGCAGTAATTTTATGATTGTTACTTTAAATTCTGCTCAGGTATGATCTCAGGGTTGTAGGACCAAGTCCTGCCTGGGGCTCTGCATTCAGCATTCTGCAGTCTGCTTAAGATAGATTCTCTCTCCCTTTGCTCCTTCCCCTGCGCACACTCTCTCTGTTTCTCTCGAAATAAATAAAAATCTTTAAAAATTAGATCTGGGGGTTACTGGGTGGCTCAGTCATTGAGCATCCCACTCTTGGTTTCAGCTAAGGTCATGATCTCAGGGTGGTGAGATAAAGCCCTGCACTGGGCTCCACACTCAGCTGGAATCTGCTTAAGGATTCTCTCTCTCTGCACCTCCCCTCCATTGGCATGCATGCTTACTCTCTCTTGAATAAATAAATAAATCTTTTTAAAAAGTAGATATTACCACAAGAAAAAAACTTGTAACTGTGTGTTGATGAATGTCAATTTATCTTATCATGGTTATCTTTTCACAGTTTATACAAATGCAAAGTCATTATGTTGTACACCTGAAACTAACTAATGTTATATGTCAATTATACATCAATTGTTTAAACTATAATTTAAAAAACTATGTCGTACATCTTAAACTAATCCAATGTTATAAAATAATTTTTAAAAATAAATTATTTATTAGGCATATTGTTTATCTCCGTTCATTTAGCTCTTTTGCTGTGCTTTTTGTCTCATTCTTTCATTTGTGATGCAGTATCTCTCTCTTGTTGTCTAACCCTCTGTGTTAATTTCTATGAATTAGGGAGCTCAGTTACATCTCCTGGTTTTGAAAGTAGTGGTCTTCTGAAGTCTTATATGCCCTATAGGGAAGTGTTCCCCAGGGTTCACGGGTATCTCCTATTTGTTCCTGGGTTTGTGCTATATTTTGGTTGAGGCTTATTTACCTTCACTTCAGTGAAGTGAAGTGGTCCCCCTTTGTCTCCTGTGGATGCACTGGGAAGCTTTTTGTCCCTGTGCTGTTAAGGCATGATATGGAGCCAGCATGGTCTTGTATTTGAGTCACACCGATGCCTGACTTCAGCACATTTGCTGGACTGCATTCACACAAGATTGTATACCGTGACACAAACCACTGAATGTGATTATATTCCTACCACCATATGGCAGGATTCACTTTGGAGTAAAATCAATCCCTGCTCAGGCTTCCTTGCAAAAGTGTTTTGGGTCAAGAGATGGATGCTTGTTGAGTGGGATAGGTTGAATGGAGTGGATCCACAGGAGCATAGGAGCATAGGGCAGGTGGAATTAGCAGGCTGAGTGAAGAGTGTTTGTACTGACTCCTGTACGTGTCTGGGCATCTAGACTCTGAATTTGAGGGAAATGGCACATGCTAGCTCTTTTGTTCTTCGAGAAGTCTCCTAAAGATCCCTGCCCTTCCAGCACATGTTCTGAGATTAGTAAGTACATTTCCTTCCTGTGTCCCCTAGTAGTTTTTCAAAGTGCTGTCACTGTGCTGTATATCAGGGGGGTGTTTAAGGATAGAGACTCAGTTTCTTCTTGTCCTCTGACTCTCCTAGACTTGTACCTGCTGATTTTTAAAATGCCCAGAGTTAAGTACCACTGATTTTAATAGCTGAGAAAATTAAGTTCTGAGTCAAATTATATTAAGTTCTAAGTCAAATTATATGGGGATTCATCTTCTCAGTGCAGGTCTCCTGTGTTCCTGGTGTGGCGTCTGTTCCTGCACTATGCTTGTTGTATCCCTCTCATTTTTGGTGTTTCATCAAGAGTTTGGATCCTCGTGAGGTCTTTTCCCAACTTATCCTTTTTTATATGGCCTTTTTTTCTGTGATTAACTGTGGATAGTCTGATCTGCTAGTCTTTTCTAAGTCCTTTTCTAAGTTGGATACACTGATGCAGTCATTATCTTGGCATGTGTATGGGGTGAGGTTAGTTTAAGGTGTTTATACTCCACCATCATTTCTAGTTACCTTTTAGAATAATTAAAAAACCAGTATAGGAGAGACAAGATGGCAGAGAAGTAGGAGGAGGCGCCTTTTCAACCTGTACCCTAAAGTGAGCTGATTACCTACCAAAGAACTCTGATCACCCATGAAATCAGCCTGAGATCAAATTATACACGTCTGGATCTCTATGGGGTCAGAAGACGCTAGTGGGCAGGTAGAGTGGAGTGGGAATGTCAGACTGATATCGAAGATAAACAAAAGGGAGAGGGAGCCACCAGAGGCGACCGATTGGAAAGTAATACCCCAATGCGAGAGTGCCCTGTGTCTGGGGACCAGCATTAACTTGGAGTCTGGTTGAAAGCACTCAATAAGAGCAAAGGACCGTGGGGGGAAAGTGTGGGAATCGGGGTGGTTAGGGACAGAACAGCCAGCCACCCCTGGTGCTGAGCCAGAGAGAGTGCGGCGGAGAAACCGGGTCTTGGTCCCTGAGCCACCAGCGCACCGGAGAACGCGTGGAGTCCGGCTCCCGTGAGGGGCTGGGAGCCCCACCAGACGGCAGAACTCGCACCTTGCCTGAGATGCGTGCGTGCATCATCCTCCCCTGAGAGAGGTGCACGAGGGCCCAGCCTGGTGTTCTGGGACCCGCGCCATGCTAAAGCCTGAGACGTCTGCGCCCCACACCCTCCCCTGGGAGAGGTGCACGCAAGCCTGGCGCTCAGACCCGGAAAGACCAGGCACTCCCAGCCCCAGCCAGCGGGAAAACCTCAGTGTGTGATCGCTGCTTGGAACCTCTCTGGTGGTCTGGAGCTGCCCAGACAGCTGCAGCTGCCATGGTTTTGCATACAAGCAGGAGATCCTGCGTCCCCAGGGACCGCGACTCAGACCTGCTCTGCCAGCGGCCAAGAGGCTGCAGCACCCGCAGGGGAGCAGACTGAGGCTTCTCTCTGAGAGGGAGGTCAGGGCGCAGTTTGTTTTTCTCTAAACCTCCAAAAACCGTCAAAAGCTGTCAGGCGAGAGAAAAGAAGAGAACAAACTTAAAAACCTCCAGAGAACAAAAGCCTGAAAAAAACGGTTTCCTCAGAGCCCAGCCCCTTGAGGGGGGCGGGAGGACTTAACTTAGGGAACATCATTGACTGAAAACCCACGTGGCAGCCCCCTTACCAGAAAACAAATCAGAAAAAAAAAAAAAAGACTACAAGAGAACAACCACCACTACTTCATAGATACAACGTTTATTTTTAACTCATTCCCATTCTTTTTTTATATAGATAATTTCTTAACCTGATGTCCAGTACATCAAATTCCATAATAAACTTCTAACCTGAACTTTTTGATACATGCACCTGTGTTTTTCTTTTGCTTTTCTATTTTTAAAATTTTTTTTAAATTTTAGTTTAGTTTACTCCAGTTTATACCTTTTTTATTTTTATTATCTAATATTCATATAGAGTTAAACTTCAAGATAACCCCCTTTCTCCAATCAATGCTACCCCTATTGGTAAACCAATTTTTTAAATTAAATTTTTTATTTATTTTCAGCGTAACAGTATTCATTGTTTTTTCACCACACCCAGTGCTCCATGCAATCTGTGCCCTGCCTAATACCCACCACCTGGTTCCCCCAACCTCCCACCCCCCGCCCCTTCAAAACCCTCAGGTTGTTTTTCAGAGTCCATAGTCTCTCCAATTTTTAATCCCCTTTTATCTTACGAAAGTTGAGTCCTTTAACAAAGATGTCAAGATACATCCAGGAAGAATCAAAATAAACTTCCTCGCCCATACTGAGGACCTATGACCACGCTCCCATCTTGTTCTTCCTCCAGTGTTTCTGTGTATTTGTGTTTGTCCTGATAGTATATAAATCTTATACGTGGGGTTCTTTTTGATGAGGTTCTTACTTTTTTGGCATATATATATTTTTTTCTCTTGTCATATATTTTTATCAGTCTTTTTGTTTGTCTGTTTTTGTTTGTATACTTCATAAATCATACCTTGGGTCCCATTTGGGCTGAACCTTCTCTTTTATCTTCCCTTTCTCTCCTCTCTCTCTCTCTCTCTCTCTCTCTTTTCTTTTTTCTCTCATTTGGGTGGGGAATCCTGAGTGCTCAGAAGCATTCCAGGGTGCACCTTGACGGCACCACGGTCGATACATCCAGCTACATCTGTCCAGTCATCTCTCACCAAAATGACTATGAGGAGGAATCCCCAACAGAAGAAAAATACAGAGGATGGGCCTTCTGCAACAGAGCTAACGGCTATCAACATAGACAATATGTCGGAAAGAGAATTCAGGCTAACAATTACCCCGGCAATAGCTAGGTTGGAGAAAGCCATGGATGACCAAACGGAATTGATAAAGGCAGAATTGAAAGCCACCAGGGATGATGTTAATAATGTTAGGGCAGAGCTGAAGGCCACCAGGGATGAGGTTCACAATGCTCTCAATGAGTTACAATCTAATCTAAATTCTCTAAGCTAGGGTAACTGAGACAGAAGATAGAATTAGTGATCTGGAGGACAAACAGAGAGAAAGAATCAGGAGGAAGCCTGGAACAAACAGCTTAGAAGCCACAAAAAACAGAATCAGGGAAATAAAGGATGCCATGAAAAGTTCCAACGTCAGAATTATTGGAATCCCTGAAGGGGAGGAGAAAGAAAGAAGTCTAGAAGATATAGTGGAACAAGTTCTTCATGAAAATTTTCCCAATCTCGCAAGTGGAACCAGCGTTCATGTACTAGAGGCAGAACAGTCCCCCCCCCCCAAGATTATAGATTCCAAAAAAACATCCAGGCAACTGCTAGTAAAATTGAGAAATCATAATTGTAGATACAATCTCTTGAAAGCCGCTAGGACAAAGAAGCTCCTTATGTACAGAGGAAAACCCATCAGAATAACGTCAGACCTGTCCACAGAGACCTGGCAAGCCAGAAAGGGCTGGCAAGATATATTCAGGGCACTAAATGAGAAGAACATGCAGCCAAGAATACTTTATCCAGCAAGACTGGCATTCAAAATGGATGGAGAGATAAAGAGTTTCCAAGACTGGCAAGGCTTAAAAGACTATGCAACCACCAAGCCGACGCTGCAGGAAATATTAAGGGGGGTTCTATAAAAGAGGAAAAATCCTAAGAATAGCATTGAACAGAAATATAGAGACAATCGACAGAACAAAAGACTTCAAAGATAACACAATGTCAATAAAAACGTATCTCTCAATAATCACTCTCAATGTGAATGGCCTAAATGCGCCCATAAAACGACACAGGGTTGCAGATCAGATAAAACGATAGGACCCATCCATATGTTGTCTACAAGAGAACCATTTTGAACCTAAAGATACATCCAGACTGAAAGTGAAGGGATGGAGAAGCATCTTTCATGCCAATGGGCCTCAAAAGAAGGCCAGGGTAGCGATTCTCATATCAGATAAATTAGATTTTCAACTAAAGATGGTAGTCAGAGACACAGAAGGGTACTACATAATTCTTAAAGGGACTATACACCAAGATGATCTAACAATTGTAAATTTATATGCCCCCAATATGGGAGCAGCCAATTACATAAGAAAACTATTAATCAAGATAAAGAGTCATATTGATATGAATACATTAATAGTAGATCTGAACACGCCTCTCTCAGAAATAGACAGATCATTGAAACAGAAAATCTATAAAGAAACAAGAGCATTGAATGACACATTGGACCAGATGGACCTCATGGATATATACAGAACATTCCATCCTAAAACAACAGAATACTCTTTCTTCTCAAGTGCACATGGAACCTTCTCCAGAATAGACCATGTACTGGGTCACAAATCAGGGCTCAACCGATACCAAAAGACTGAGATTATTCCCTGCATATTCTCAGATCACAATGCTTTGAAACTAAACTGGAGCTCAATCACAAGGAAAAGTTCAGAAGGAACTCAAACACCTGGAAGCTAAAGACCACCTTGCTTAAGAATGCTTGGATCAACCAGAAGATCAAAGAAGAACTGAAACAATTCATGGAAACCAATGAGAATGAGGACACTTCACTCCAAAACCTGTGGAATACAGCAAAGGCGGTCCTAAGGGGGAAATACATAGCCATCCAAGCCTCCCTCAAAAAAATTGAAAAATCCAGACTACACCAGCTGTCTCTACACCTTTAAGAACTGGAGAATCTACAACAAATCAAACCAACTCCACACGTAAGAAGGGAAATAAGATTAGAGCAGAGATCAATGAGGTAGAAACCAGAGATATAGTAGAACGTATCAATGAAACTAGAAGCTGGTTTTTTTAAATAATCAATAAGATCGATAAACCATTGGCCACACTGATCCAAAAGAAAAGAGAGAAAGCCCAAATTAATAAAATTTTGCACGAAAAGGGAGAGA
Source organism: Martes martes (assembly GCF_963455335.1). Classification (NCBI taxonomy): domain Eukaryota; kingdom Metazoa; phylum Chordata; class Mammalia; order Carnivora; family Mustelidae; genus Martes; species Martes martes. The sequence continues at coordinate 87,651 of NW_027666307.1, forward strand.
TCACAACTAACACCAAGGAAGTAGAAACAATCATCAGAAGTTATTATCAACAGTTATATGCCAATAAGCTAAGCAACCTAGATGAAATGGATGCATTCCTGGAAAACTATAAACTCCCAAAATTGAACCAGGAAAAAATTGACAACCTGAATAGACAGATATCTACTAAAAAGATTGAAGCAGTGATCAAAAGCCTCCCAAAAAACAAGAGCCCAAGACCTGACGGATTCCCTGGGGAATTCTATCAAACTTTCAAAGAAGAAATAACACCTATTCTCCTGAAGCTGTTTCAAAAAATTGAAGCAGAAGGAAAACTTCCAGAGTCTTTATGAAGCCAGCATTACCCTGATCCCCAAACCAGGCAAAGACCCTACCAAAAAGGAGAATTTCAGACCAGTATCACTGATGAATATGGATGCTAAGATTCTCAACAAGATCCTAGCAAACAGGATCCAACAGCACATTAAAAAGATTATCCACCATGACCAGGTGGGATTCATCCCTGGATTACAAGGATGGTTCAACATTCGCAAATCAATGAATGTGATAGAACAAATCAATACGAGAAGAGAGAAGAACCACATGATCCTCTCAATTGATGCAGAAAAAGCATTTGACAAAATCCAGCATCCGTTCCTGATTAAAACGCTTCAAACTATAGGGATAGAGGAACATTCCTGAACTTCATAAAATCTATCTATGAAAGACCCACAGCAAATATCATCCTCAATGGGAAAAAGCTTGGAGCCTTCCCGTTGAAATCAGGAACACGACAAGGATGCCCACTCTCACCACTCTTGTTCAATATAGTATTAGAAGTCCTAGCAACAGCAATCAGACAACAAAGAGAAATAAAAGGTATCCAAATTGGCAAGGAAGAAGTCAAACTCTCTCTCTTCGCAGATGACATGATTCTTTATATGGAAAACCTGAAAGACTCCACCCCCAAACTTCTAGAACTCATACAGCAATTCAATAATGTGGCAGGATACAAAGTCAATGTCCAGAAATCAGTGGCTTTCTTATACACTACCAATGAAAATACAGAAAGGCAAATTAGTGAATCGATCCCATTTACTATAGCACCAAGAACCATAAGATACCTCGGAATCAACCTAACCAAAGAGGTTAAGGATCTGTACTCGAGGAACTACAGAACACTCATGAGAGAAATTGAGGAGGATACAAAAAGATGGAAGACCGTTCCATGCTCACGGATCGGGAGAATAAACATTGTGAAAATGTCTATACTGCCCAGAGCAATCTATACTTTTAATGCCATTCCGATCAAAATTCCACCGGTATTTTTCAAAGAGCTGGAGCAAATAATCCTAAAATTTGTATGGAATCAGAAGTGACCCTGGATCGCTAAGGAAATGTTGAAAAACAAAAATCAAACTGGCGGCATCACGTTACCCGATTTCAAGCTATACTACAAAGCTGTGACCACCAAGACAGCATGGTACTGGCATAAAAACAGACACACAGACCAGTGGGACAGAGTAGAGAGCCCAGCTATGGACCCTCAACTCTATGGTCAAATAATCTTCGACAAAACAGGAAAAAATATCCAGTGGAAAAAAGACAGTCTCTTCAATAAATGGTGCTGGGAAAACGACAGCTATATGTAGAAGAATGAAACTCGACCATTCTCTTACACCGTACACAAAAATAAACTTGAAATGGATTGAAGACCTCAACAGGAGATAGGAATCCATCAGAATCCTCGAGCAGAACATAGGCAGTAACCTCTTTGATACCAGCCACAGCAACTTCTTTCAAGATATGTCTCCAAAGGTGATGGAAACAAAAGCGAAAATGAACTTTTGGGACTTCATCAAGATCCAAAGCTTCTGCACAGCAAAGAAACAGTCAACAAAACAACGAGGCAACCCACGGAATGGGAGAAGATATTTGCAAATGACAGTACAGACAAAGGGTTGATATCCAGGATCTATAAAGAACTCCTCAAACTCAACACACACAAAACAGACAATCATATTAAAAAATGGGCAGAAGATATGAACAGACACTTCTCCAATGAAGACATACAAATGGCTATCAGACACATGAAAAATGTCATCATCACTAGCCATCAGGGATAGAGGGGCCTTATGGATTTGTTAATATTGGGTAAATATTTTCCTCTCTATCTTTATGTTGCTTCCACTCTCTCTTATTTTTATTTTATTTACACTGGCTTTCCTTAAAAGTCTTGGACACAATGTGTTTTAGTTCTTCACATAGGCCTCTAAACAAAGAGTAGGAACCCCATTCCTCGTCCTACTTTGTTTGCTTAATTTTATTCATCACCCAGATTTCAATGCATTAGTTTAATAGCATTTTATAGTCAATGAATCCATTATTCATTATTATAGCATCGTGCTCTCATATTTACTGATGAACAGTATAAAGACAATTGCTTTATAAGTTTGTTATTTTAAAATATTTTGAGGGCCGTGATAAAACTTGAATTATTAGATTAGTGCCTTTAACAAAATAGTGAAGAAAGGAAGGAGAAAAACAATGGAATTGCCATGAAAATACAGGGGAAAAAACCTACTCATTGAGTTTTTTATATGTCTAAATCTGCTGGAAGACATTAGTTTTTGTTTTTGTTTTGTTTGTTTTTATTTAAATTCCTGATAACATATAATGTAATGTTGGTTTCAGGAAGGAATTCACCCCTCAGATATTATGCTAACGCTCATCCCAATGAGTCCCTCCTTAATATTCATCACCCATTTTAGCTCATCCTCTGCCCACCTCCCCTCCAACAAGCTTTGTTTGTTCTCTATAGTTGAACTCCTATGATTTGCCTCCTTCTCTTTATTCCCTTCCCATGTGTTCATCTGTTTTGTTTCTCAATTCTACATATATGGTATTTGTCTTTCTCTGACTGACTTATTTCACTTAGCATAATCCCCTCTTATTCTATCCATGGTTTGTAAATGGCAAGATTTCATTATTTTTCTTGGTGGATAATATTTCATTATATGCATACCACATATTCCTTAGCATTTTGTTACTCAATAGATATTAGGGCTCTTTTCATAGTTAAGTTTGGAATTTAATGCTGCTATAAATAGTGGGGTGCATGTGTCTCTTTTAATTGGTAATTTTGTACCCTTTTGATAAATACCTAGTGCAGTTGGTATTTGGATAAATATCTGGTGCAATTGCCGAGTTTTAGGTGGTTCTGTTTTTAACTTTTTAAGGAACCTCCATACTTTTTCCAGAGTGGCTGTACTAGCTTGCATTCCCTCCAGCAGTTTAAGAGGGTTCCCCTTTCTCTGCATCGTCCTCAACTCATGTTGTTTTTTTGTGTTGTATATGTTAACCATTCTGACAGGGGTGAGTTGATTTCCTAATGTAGTTTTTATTTGTATTTCCCTGATGAAGAATGATGATGAGGATCTTTTCATGTATCTGTTGGCCATTTTTATGTCTTCTTTGGACAAATGTCTGTTCATGTTTTCTGTTCATTTCTTAATTGGATTTTTAAAAAATTTTGAGTGTTGAGTTTGATCATTTCTTTATAGACTTTGGATAGGATACTAACCCTTTATCAGCTATGTCATTTTCAAATATCCTCTCCCATTCTGTTGGTTACCTTTTTGTCTTATTGATTGTTTCCTTCATTGTCCAGAACATTGATATCTTGATGAGGTCCCAAAAGTTCATTTTGGTTTTGTTTCCCTTGCTCCCAGAGGCGTGTCTGGTAAGCAAGTGATATAGCCAAGGTTTAAGAAGTTGTTGCCTGTGTTCATTTCTAGAGTATTAAGCTATTGTGATGAGCACTGGGTGTTATAAGCAACTTAGAAATTGTTGAACACTACACAAGAAACCAATGATGTGCTATATGCTGCCTAAGTGAACATACTAAAAAATAAATAAATTTAAAAAAAAACAGCCATGAGAAACTATGGACTCCAAGAAATAAACTGAGGATTTTAGAAGGTGGGGTGGAAAGTTGGGTGAGTCCTGTGATTGGTTATTTTGGGGGGCATGGATTGAATGGAGCACTGGGTGTTATATGCAAACAATGAATCATGGAGCACTACATCAAAACCTAGAGCTTCCCTATGACCCTGAAATTGCACTACTGGGTATTTACCCCAAAGGTACAGATGTAGTGAAAAGAATGGCCATCTGTACCCCAATGTTCATAGCAGCAGTGGCCATGGTAGCCAAACTGTGGAAAGAACAAGATGCCCTTCAGGACAAATGGATAAGGAAGATGTGGTCCATATACACTATGGAGTATTATGCCTCCATCAGAAAGGATGAATACCCAACTTTTGTATCAACATGGATGGGACTGGAAAAGATTATGCTGAGTGAAATAAGTCCAGCAGAGAGAGTCAATTATCATAAAGTTTCACTGATTTGTGGAGCATAACAAATGTCCATGGAGGACATGGGGAGATGGAGAGGAGAAAGGAGTTGAGGGAAATTGGAAGGGGAGTGAACCACGAGAGACTATGGGCTCTGAAAAACAATCTGAGGGTTTTGAAGGGGTAGGGGTGGGAGGTTGGGGGACCCAGGTGGTGGGTATTAAGGGGGGCACGTATTGCATGGCGCACTGGGTGTGGTGCATAAACAATGAATTCTGTTACACTGAAAAGAATTTAAAAAAAAAACTAATGATGTACTATATGGTGACTAACACAGCATAATAATAAAAAAAAGAATTTGATCTCATTTACAGTTGCACCAAAACCATAGGATACCTAGAAATCATCCTAACCAGAAAGAGATCTGTACTCTGCAAAAATTTAACACTTGTGAAAAAAATTGAAAGGGACACAGAAATGAAAAAATACTCCATGCTCATGGATAGGAAAAATAAACATTGTTAAAATTCCCATAGTTCCCAAAGCAGTGTACAAATTTAATGCAATCTCTATCAAAATACCACCAGCATTCTTCACAGAGCTAGAACAAATAAACCTAAAATTTGTATGCAACCAGAAAAGACCCCAAGTGATCAAAGCAGTCTTGAAAAAGAAAAGCAAAGCTGGAGGCATCACAATCCAGACTTCAAGCTGTATTACAAAGCTGTAGTCATTAAGACAGACACATAGATCAAAGGAACAGAATAGAGAGCCCAGAAATGGACCCTTAACTCTATGGTCAACTAATCTTCAACAAAGCAGGAACAGATGTACAACAGAAAAATGACAGGTTCTTCAAAAATGCTGTTGGAAAATTGGACAGCCACATGCAGAATAATGACACTGGACCATTTTCAGTACCAGACACAAAAATAAATTCAAAATGGAATAAAGACTTAAATGGAAGACATTAGATTTTTGTCTTTGCTCTCTCTTCTGTTTTTAATTGCTGTTCTGAACAAGGACATCATAGAGATAAAGCATTTTTAGTCTTGTTAAGGATGGAATTCAAAGTAAAATTGCTGACCAGAATGATAGAATGAACTCAGATAAAATCATGAAGCTGACTTCACTGGTATCTCATCATGTTATCATATGATATATATATATTTTTATATATATATATATTTTTTTTTAAAGATTTATTTATTTATTTATTTATTTGTCAGAGAGAGAGAGAGAGAGGAGTGAGAGTGAGCACAAGCAGACAGAGTGGCAGGCAGAGGGAGAAGCAGGCTCTGCCGAGCAAGGAGCCCGATGTGGGACTCGATCCCAGGACACTGGGATCATGACCTGAGCCGAAGGCAGCTGCTTAACCAACTGAGCCACCCAGGCGTCCCCCATATATTTTTATATATTTTTAATATCAATTTTATGTTTTCTGTCCTATCCAGCAGAAACTAATCTTAAATAATATATTCCTCCACTGAATTGAGAACCCTATGAAGCCCAAGTCCTCCTTTCCTCAGTGTTCAACTTATAGTACACTTATATGTACTATATGTATATGTATGTTCAACTTATAGTACACTCCATATGAGATTAGGTAAAATTTATTAAATCGTTGCTCTTTGCATGAGATTTTTATCAGAGAGAAGTATCTACATCTCTTGAGATAATTTTCCACAGTTTTAGTTTCTATCATTTTCTACACTGATCTGTAAGTTAAACTATTATTAATCAGTATTTCATAAACTTATTTCTGTGTTAGATCATATGGGTCTAATTCTTTTAATTGGCATGTATATGTGGCAGGTAAGTAAAGCTACATGGTAGTGCCAAATAGATAATATTCTTTACAGGGTGTTGGAATGATATTCATTGTCTCACTCCAAAAATGAAGGTTAACCTTGAACTAAATAAAGTTTCCTTTAATTTTTAAATTATATTTAACTTGAATAAATTCGTTGTGTGTAACATTTCTAGTGGGGTGGTCATAATAGAAGAAGGCAGTTATCTCATAAGTAGGTATTATGATGTCAAACATTCTATATCTTATAATTTCAGTCTCAACCCTGGCAGCTACTCGACTAGAACCCTGTTTTGCATTCACATCCACTTGAGCCAACATGAGATTTCCACTTTGCCTCTACCAGTTTTGGGCACTGTTTTTTCACTGCTGTGGTGGTAAGTTACAGCTAATTGGGATTTTTTTCCTCCTCTTGTTTGTCTTAATACTGGGGAAAATATTTTTGTTTTCCTTAATCTTTTAAAATATCTTCTGTTTTTCTCCTTGATGTTTACCTCATTTGCTACTTCTTATTCATGCTTCTCTTTCACCTCATCTTACATTTTGCCACTTTTATTTACCTTTCTCATTCTTCTCTATATTCTTATTTCCCATCTTCAACATACAAAGGTAAGATGACAAATCTCATTAATCATACAGCAAGATGTTGTTTTTCATGTTATATTTACTTCTTCCCCTCCCTATCTGCCCTTTTAGTACCCAATTCTCAAAAGCAGTGGTTAAGCTCATTGACCCCAACGATTGCCCCATTGACAGCATCTAAAAACATCCCATGGCTAGTGTCCATGGCTGAAACCTGCCAGGGTGTTATTCTGAGTCGGTGGTGGGTCCTCTCCACAGCCAGCTGTCTGAGTAAACTGTAAGTACAGCTAGAGTCACAATAAGAGATCATAGTTATATATACATTTTATATTTTTTGCTAAAATTAATTTTATTTGCATTGGATACTGATGCATTCAAGGGACTTTGTCTTTGGAAAATAATATATTAACATGAAGTTTGGAGTTCTAAAAGTCAAATTCTATTCAATGTGTAATGTAGAGCATCATTTTACAGACATGTAAATAGAAATTTGTTGGATTATATTGTTAAGTACAAGCTTTCCATTAAAATTTCAGCTTAAATGGAAATAAAATGAAATGGTTTTTCTCAGTCTAACTTCATTATTCTGTTCTTCACTTTTCTATTCCTTTAGGAAACATTTGCACTGTGACATTTCAGGAATCACTGACCAAGAAGATATCTTAATTGGCAAAAAAATATGCCTGCACCCCAGTTTTGATCCACAAGTTGGAATGGATCCAGTCAAAAGAGTTATAGGAGTGGTCCTTTTGCAGTACCCTATTAGAGGGGAAAAAATACCACTTTATCAGACTCACAACATCTTCTGGAAGAGCTGTTATAACTGCCAGTACAGACACTGCAGGGTATACCAATATCAGAGTAAGCCACAAGTGTCATCTTCTGTCATATCATAAATGTAGCTCATATAGTGATACAGAAAAAGCAAAGCAAAATAATGAAAAATAAAATAGGGAGTTAAAGAATCTTGTAAATAATTAAATCCATACTACTCCACTTTATATGGAGTAAAGAAGGTGAAGTGATGATATCATGGGTTATAATATTCTGTGTCACATTATGTAAGAAGGATTTAAGAACAGCTAAAAAGTCCAAGAAAATATGAGATAAATTTGTATGAGATAAGATGGAAGGAAAGGAGAAGTCAGAATATCAGTAATTTTGTATAATTAGAAGATTGAAAGCTATATCAACCTAGTAATAGATCATAATAATATAATAACCCATATCTCATAGTCCTTCCTATCTCTATTCCCTCAGAGCACTATAACTTTGGAACCAGTATCAAAAAGCTGTCAGTTAAACTGCTGGACCTCTCATTCTGCCACAATCAACACATCCACCTGACCAAAAGTAACAATTTATGCATCCGGAGTCAGCCACAAGAAGACTGCTGGGTACTTACTGTATAAGGGCAAGGTTACCATTGGGGGGAGACATAAAAACGTATGTAAAATATAAAATGAATACAAGTTCATTTATGCAAGCTGAATAAGTTCTGGCGATCTGCTGAACAACCTGTATACAGTTAACAATCTTACACTGTACACTTAAGCATTTAAGAGGGTTAGATAACATGTTGGGTGTTATTCCTTTAATGAAAAAGAAAGTTTTTTTGCCTTCACATGCAACCCACCGTTAATGTTCATGTAATTATATATAATCATATATATATACACATATATTATGTCAAAAAAGATTCAGAGATATATTTATGTTTAAGAACACAAATAAAGCAGGAATACTTTCATCAGTAAAATTTCAGAGTTATAAAACTTGTTTAAATATATCCAAAGCAATGGGAAGAACAGGTTATCCTTGGATTGAGTTGGGTTGTTAGAATACAAATGGAATTCAGTTTTACAAATACACACTGAGTACTTACTTAAAAGTTTTCAGTTATAGATAAAATTATTTCTCCATCCTGAAGATGCAAAAATATTGTAACAGAATTAGTGATGAAGAGTACCCACTACCAACATATATTTTTAAAGACCATTGTGACCTTTTTTTTCTAAAGTTCTACCTAGGAGATCATGTATTGCATTTTAGAAAGAGTAAAATTTAGTTTGTAACACAGATAAAATTTAAGAAGTCACAAATGGCTACAAAGAAATATAAGATAAAAAATAAGATAGGCAAAATTAAAGATATTGTTTGTAATTTACAAATAAGGAAATGTTAGAATCTGTGCTGGAAAAGGGATACGAAATATCAAATTCTTCTTAACAAACATATTGCCAAATCTTTCTCACACCCAAAAGACCAAAGAAAGAAAACAGTGTTGAAATCAATATTTGGTAAACTTGAAATTAAGGTAGACCAGGTAACCTCAGCACAGTAGATTACAGACTGATAGGGTACAGAGAGAAAACAGCCCTGGTCCCAGTTCTTAGAAGATCCCAGCCTGGGCCAGGTCACCAGAGTTTATGATTTAATAGGAGAGAATAGTGCAACATATTGGCAAAGTATAATTTTGTTAATGTTCTTACAGAAATCTTTATTGTGAACAGTGGAGATAACAATTATATCTACATTTGGATTGGTGAAGGGGATGTTTTAAATTTTGAGAGGAAAGTAGCTCTTTGCCATAGAGAGAAGATGTGCAACTATAACGACCATTTAATACATAGAAAATATTTGAGTGGCAAAATTTGTAGGGGGAACATGGTTAGAAAAATATTTAAAAAGTGAGAAAAAAATCTCTTGGACCAATATTATGAAATAATGGTGCATGGAATTAATTAAATTGATTAAAGTCAGAAAAATTTTAATACCAAAAAAGGGGATTTTAGAAAAATCAAGCATTTTCTGTTTTGGAAAGTGGTATGAAACACAGCCTTTAAAAAATCAAGTAAGTCATATTTACGTAGGAATCTAGCCAACCAAGTCTAGTAACCTACCTTTATACCCTTCACATTTATTTCCTCAAAATAGTCTAGCATGAACTTCAAAAACTGTAAAGGATCATTCATTCATTAAACATTGATTGCCTAAACATGATTTGGTACTATGTTAAGATTTAGCATTTTTTTTAAAAACACAATCATCCTTATCCTCATGAAGCTTATTTCTAAGTTACGGGAATGAAATAAAAAAGTAAAACATTAAGGGTATAAAACATACATTTTTTAAAAAGATTTTATTTGTTCGACACAAAGAGATCACAAGTAGGCAGAGAGGCGGGCAGAGATAGAGGGGGAAGCAGGCTCCCTGCTGAGCAGAGAGCCCGATGTGGGGCTTGATCCCAGGACACTGGGATCACGACCTGAGCCGAAGACAGAGGCCCAACCCACTGATTCACCCAGCCACCCCTAAAACGTACTTTTAAGAAAACAATTGGTGATAACAAAATGATGAAAATGTGCTATCCAAAATAGGAGAAATGCAGAATATCTTTAAAAATGTTCTATTTGAGCAAAACCTTAAAGCCCGTTAGAGATCAGTCCAAGTAAATCCCATGAAAGAAGGAAATTCCAGGCAGAGGAAACTACTTTGGAAAAATTTCTGTGAAGAATGAAGCAAATATGATGGTATTAGAATGAACAAAGGAAAAATGTTGAACTGAGAAAAAATGCCTTTGGCTTTTACTCTGAATATCTGCCTGTCAGAAGGAGAATAAAGCAAGAAACAAGGCTGGGTGTGAGAGAATAGTAGCAGTGATGATGACTTGAAAATAAGAAATGATGACATCCTGAATCAGAATAATGGCAATGGAGGTGATAAGAATGAACACAGTCATTACATATAATTGTAAAAATTGTGCCCTGCCTAGAAATATTCAGCAAAGAGAATAAGTCATATACAAAGGAAAAATGTTGAATATGTAATTGCTATTTAGAGTTTTGGAGTTTTCTCTACATAACCTCTGTCATTTGGTTCTTCTCCTTTAATTCAAGTTATAATTATGTGTGTGTAAATCATATTCTAGACCTTTGTGAAATATGAACCAGGTAACATTTCACCATGTCATATGATATATGGTACAAAAATATATAAATTATATATATATTTCAAAGTATTTATAGGTAATATTATGTATATAACATAAATGTTATATATAACATACATATGTAGCCATATATTTTATAATTTATATATATATATTTACATATAACTTATTACATATATTTTAATATACACTTACTATATTTGTTTGTTTGCCTGTTTATCTCATATAAATATGACTTATCTTTTTTCCTCATTCAGGTACAGCAGGGTAGTCCTGTTCTCTGCCTTTTTGGCAAACACTGGAAACTAGTAGGCTTGGTCAGTGAATCCTCAATGGCCTGTTATGACCCTATTCTTGTCATCAAGACAGCTCCATATTTATCTTGGATGAAATGGCTTATCAAGACATCCCAGAAGCCACTGGATCCTATTTTTTCTCTACTCTGCAGTTTTACTCCAGGGTTAAAACATGGTCCACAAGACAGGCTTACCCTGAAAAGGGAAACTGCCATTTTGACCTCCCGTGGATTCTCTCTACAGTCATGGAAGAGAAGATTAGGCACTTTCCCACTGAACAGACAGCGCCGGAATCCTCCTCCCATATTTTTTCATTCAAATAGTAGAGACTATTTTCCAGGCAGTAGAGAGTTATATCTTCAAACTAGTCAGCTCTCCTCAACTAGCCAATTCCCAATGATACAATCTTGGACCTCTCTTGTTACCAAACAATGGTATCCTTCTGATATGTCTGAGCCCTGGAATACCCCGACAGTTGAAACTTCTGAAATTTTGGTTATTTCTGGAACACCAAAGCCTCCAACACCTGATAAATCTATACCCTGGGGCCTTCTTCAGAAAAATACAATGAACTATCAAAACCAAACTATGACCAGTTCAGTAAATTCTTGGGTTAATCCTTTAGCTGGTAAAATAGGGCTTCATACACTGCCATTAGTTAATTCTGCTATATCCAGGGTTTTGTTTTCAAGTGGCATAGATGGATCCCAACTTCTTTCTGGGGTTAATACCGTACAGTCTCAAGTTCAATCTAGTGATTCTCATGGTCAACTTCTAGTTAGACCCTGGCTGGAAATTACCCCTGACATTGGACCTTGGAAACATACTGTACCAGATAAAACAGAAACAATGATGCAAATCCAGTCTACTGAAGAGAATGTTGGAAGCCAAATACACCATGTAGTTGATAGAGTTCACAGTGCTTTTAAACCAGTAACTTACAACTTGAATGGATGGGTTCCTTTAACAGTTAATAAAAATGAATTCTGGACCCATTCCACACTAAATGCAGATGGATCTCTGTATCCTACAGTAACTCTTACCTTGGAACCTTGGTTCAAGTCAGTCTTGAATTTAGATGGATCCCAAGAACTTAGAGAAAAGACTAATGAATACTGGAGTCTCCCTGATTCTAAGTCAGCTCAATTATGGACTTCCTCAGCACTTAATATTCCTTTTACCTGGATTCCATATTTAAGCAATAATAATAAGTCTTGGGAAAAATATAAGACCAGTATGATCAAAGCATCAAGTCAAATGGATAGAATAAGTCCATTGATTGAACATGATGAGTCTATAATGGTCAAACCCCAGGTTCAAACTGCAGATACAACATGGTTTTTGATACCTACTATTACAAATGTAATTAAGCCTTTTGTTCAGTCTACAGCTGTTAAAATTAGACCCTTGACTAAACCTGAAGCTGACATAGTCCAAACCTGGACCCAGCCAGAAACCCAAACAAGAAAACAACTGACTCAGCTGAAAGCAGATAAAATCAGACCATGGTTACAGACTAAAGATGAAAAAATCAGATCCTGGATTCAGCCCAAGTTTCAAACAGTCAGAGCTAGAGCCCAGAATAAAAATGGTAAAGACAAATATTGGACCCAGCCAGAAGCAGATATAATTAGATCCATGACCAAAACTGAAATTAAAACAGTCAGACTTGAGAACAATCCTAAAGCTGGTATGGCCAGATCCTGGTTATGGACTAGGTCTAATCAAATGAGAACAAGTTCCCAGCCAGACTTTCAAACACTCTACCCTTGGACTCAGCCTGAAGTTGACATAGTAAGACCATGGACTCAGTATGAAGCTGGTAGCATCCAACCATGGATGAAACCTGAAGCACCAACATTGAAAATCTGGACACAGTCTAAAGTTAATACAATTACACCCTGGACAAGGCCTGAAGATGATGCAGGTAGATTTCGGTTGCAAATACAAACCAATACAGTCAGAACATGGAGCCAACCTGAATCTCAAACAACCATTTCCTGGTCTAAGCTTGAAGCTGATAGAGTCAGATCTTGGTTGCAAACTCTAATGCATACATTAAAACCTTGGATTGAGACAGAATTTCAGACAGCTCATTTCTGGACCCAACCTGAAGGTGACATAGCCAGGTTTTGGACTAAATCTGCGGCTAACAATGTCAGACATTGGTTCCAGACTCAAGTGGACACAGCCACAATGTGGACAGAGCCAGTATCCCAAGCAGCCCACCCGTGGATACAGTCCAAAACAGAAGTAGTCAGGCCGTGGAACCAGCCTGTGGCAGACAAGTTAAGAGCCTGGATACAACATGACATTTATACTGTAAGGCCCTGGGATAAGCTTGAAGGTGATAAAATTAGATTCTGGACACAGTCTGAATCTGACACAAGTCCTTGGATTCAGCCAGATATAGGTATAATCAATTCTGGGATACAAAATGAAAGGGATACATTGACACCATGGGCACGGGTGCAGGCTGAGACTCCAGAAGTTAATCCTTGGGTACAGACTGAAACTGAAACAGTTATAGTCTCAACCCAGGGAGAAGCTCCAGCAATTAATCATTGGACAGAGGTTTTACCTGATACTACATGGGCAAAGACTGAATTTCCAGGACAAAAGTTCTTGACATATCCTTTGTCTCATACAGCCGCACAGTGGACTCAGCCTGAACTGCCAGCGGCCAGTCTCTGGACACAACCTATAGATGATACAGTCACTCAGTGGAACCATGATGAACCTTCAGAAATAAATTCCTCAACAAAGACTATAGCTGATACAGCCATGTGGACACAGGCTGAATCTCCAGCAGTGAATCCCGGGATACAGTCTGAAAATGATACAGTCACATCATGGACCCCGGATGAGTCCCTAGTCATAAATCCTTGGACAAAGTCTGTAGGTGATACAGTCACACAGTGGGCCCAGGGTGAACCTTCAGAAGTACTTCCTTGGGTAAAAATTGCAGCTTATGCACCATGGATGCAGGTGGAGTCTCCAGCACTAAACCCCTGGATGCAGTCTGAAAGTGATATAGTCACGCCATGGATACAGGTTGAATCCCCAGCACTAAACCCCTGGATACAGTCTGAAAGTGAAATAGTCAAACCATGGATACAGGTTGAGTCCCCAACAGTAAATCCCTGGATACAGTCTGAAACTAACACTGTCCTACTATGGACTCAGGCTGAATCTCCAGTAGTCATTCCCTGGATCGATACTATAGCTGGGACAGGCACTCAGTTGACCCAAGCTGAATCTCTAACATTAAATTCTTGGACACAGCCTGTAGCTGATACAGTCACAGTGTGGACTCAGGATGAGCCTCCACTATTACATGTCTGGAAAAAGTCTAAAATCCATACATTTACAACACGGACTCTGACAGAATCTTTAGCAGAAAATTTCTGGAGACCGTATGAAACTGATAGTACCTCATTGTGGACCAATAAGGGAAATCTAGAAGTAAATCCTTGGGCACAATCTGAAACTGATGCAGTCACAGCTTGGACCCAGGCAGAAACTCCTGGAATAAATTCGTGGCCACAACCTATAGCTGAAATAATTTCATCATGGACTCTGGCTGATTCTCCAGCAGTAAATCCCTGGACAGAGACTGTGTCTGATAGTGTTATACTGTTGACCGAGGTTGAATCTCCAGTAGTAAATCCATGGCCACAATCTATAGCTGATGTGGACACACTGCGGACCCTGGCTGATTCCATAGCACTAAATCCCTGGACAGAACCTGTATCCAATACTGTTATACAGTGGACCCAGAGTGAACCTCCAGCAGCAATTCAGTGGAGAAAAACTGTATCCAGTACAGTCACATCATTTACTGGGGATGAATTTCCTGCAGTAGAGACCTGGATAGACCCTTTGGCTGATATCACATTGTGGACCCAGACTGAAACTCTAGTAGTAAATTCCTGGACAGAGACTGTAGCTTCCACTCTCACATCATGGACCCAGACAAAATCACCAACAGTAAATTCACTGACAGAGGTTGTAGCTGCCACAGTAATACCATGGAATCAGGCTGAATCTGCAGGAGTAAATCCCTGGATGGGTGCTGTAGCTTTCACAGTATCACTGTTGACTCAGGATCAATCTCCATCAGTGAAAACCTGGACAGAGGCTGTAGCTTTCACAATCACACCACTGACTCATACTGAATCTCTGGCAATAAAGTCTACGACAAAGGGAGTATCTGCTGCAATCACACTGTGGAACCTAGCTGAATCAGCTCTAGTATATCCTTGGACACAGTCTGAAACTGATGCAATCATACAGTGGACTCAGAGTGAATCTTTAAAAATAAATCCTTGGACAGAACCTGACACAATCACACCATGGACTCGTAGTGAGTCCCTAGCAGTAAATCCTTGGACAGATGCTGCAGGTGACACAGTAACACCAATGAAAGTAGTTGAATATCCTTCAGTACATCCCTGGACAACATTTGAAATGCATAATGTCACATTCTGGACCCAGGCAAGTTCTGAAATTATGAATCTCTTGACACAGACTGTAGTTGATATAGCCACACTGTGGACCCAGGCTGAATCTCCTGCAGTGAATCTCTGGACACAGTCTGAAACTAACACAGTCACACCATGGACCCAGGCTGGATCTGCTACAATAAATCTCTGGACCCAGGCCAAAACTAATCTAGTCACACTGCAGACCCACGGTAGATATCCAGCATTAAATCCCTGGGCAGATCCAGAAACTAACACATTTAGATCATGGTCTCAGGTTGAATCTTCGACAGTAAATCCATGGAGACAGTATGAAACTGACACAGTCACTTCATGGACCCAGCCTGAATCTGCTACTTTAACTCTCTGGACACAACCTGAAAATGTTATAGTCACACTGTGGATCCAGACTGAATCTCTTGCAATAAATCCCTGGACACGGCCTGAAAATAACTTAGTCACACCATGGACCCAGAATGAATCACCAGAAGAAAACACGTGGACAGAGACTTTTTCTGAAACATTCATACCATGGACCATGGGATTTTTTCCAACCATAAAGCCCTGGATAGAGACTGTATCTGTTAAAGCCATACCAGGAACCAAATATCAACTTTCAGAAGTAAAACTTTGGACACTGGGGTTGTCCAGAACATTGGACACTGAGGTAGGTACAGTCAAAATGTGGACTCAGTCAGAATCTCCACCCTTAATTCCCTGGACAGAAGCTATAGCTTCCATAGTCCCACTGTGGACTCAGGCTGAACATCTAGCTGTAAATCAAAACCCTAGAGCTAATAGGGTCACAAAATGGACACAGACTAAATCTCCATCAGTAAATACTTGGACTCAGGTTCAGTTTCCAGCCATAAATCCATGGTCACAGTCTGATTCACCAGATGTAAATATCTTGACAGAGTACAAATCTCCAGCCCCAAACCCATCAGTTGAACCTGAGGGTAGTTTAGGCAAATTGTGGACTCAGACTGAATCTCCATTAGTAAATCCTTGGATAGAGCCTGTGGCTTCCATTGTCATTCCATGGACACAAGCTGAATATCCAGCAGTAAGTTCATTTACACAGGCTGTAGCTGATACAGTTATACTGTGGGCTCAAGCTGAATCTCTAGAATTAAATCCCTGGACAAAGTCTATAGCAGATACAGCCACAGTGTGGGTCCTGGATGAATCTTCAAGAGCAAAATCTTGGACACAGATATTAGCTTCATCAGATAAAATTTGGACCCAAGCCAAAATAGTAAATCCATGGTCTACTTTTGGAATATTTCCACAATTCACCCAAATTCAGTCTGTACTGGTTAAAACCGGAACGCAATTTGAGAGTGACACAGTCACAGCATTAACTCAGGGTCAGGCTCTTTCTCTGAATCCCTGGACAGAGATTGTGACTTCCAGAGACATTCCATGGACACAAGCTGTACATCCAGCAGTAAATCCCTGGACAGAGGCTAGTGCATCCAGATTCATTCCATGGGCCCAAGCTGTGCCTCCAGCAGTAAATCCCTGGACTGTCACTTCCACCCAAGCTGAACCTCCAGAAGTAAATCCCTGGACAGAGGCTATCACTTCCAGAGTCACTCCATGGACCCAAGTCGTACCTCCAGCAGTAAATCTCTGGACAGAGGCCATCACTTCCAGAGTGACTCCATGGACTCAAGTTGTACCTCCAACTGTAAATCCCTGGACAGAGGCCATCACTTCCAGAGTGACTCCATGGACTCAAGTTGTACCTCCAACTGTAAATCCCTGGAAAGAGGCCATCACTTCCAGAGTGACTCCATGGACTCAAGTTGTACCTCCAACTGTAAATCCCTGGACAGAGGCCATCACTTCCAGAGTCACTCGATGGACCCAAGTTGTACGTCCAGCAGTAAATCCCTGGACAAAAGCCATCACTTCCAGAGTCACTCGATGGACCCAAATTGTAACTCCAGCAGTCAGTCCCTGGACAGAGGCCATCACTTCCAGAATCACTCCATGGACCCAAGCTGTACATCCAGCAATAAATACCTGGACAGAGACTGGGGCATCCAGATTCATTCAATGGATCCAAGCTGTATCTCGAGCATTAAATCCCTGGATAGAGGCTATCACTTCCAGAGTTACATCAGGGACCCATGCTGTACCTCCAGCAGTAAATCCCTGGACAGAGGCTGGTACATCCAGAGTCACATCATGGAACCAAGGCGTGTTTCCAGTAATAAATCCCTGGACAGTGACGCTTGTTTCTACTGTCACACCATGGACCCAGGCTTCCTATCCATTAAATCCTTTGACAGAGACTAAAGCTTCTACAGTGAGAATATGGGCTCAGAATGAATATTCATTAATAAAAACCTGGACACATTCTGCTATTTCCACAGTTACATCCTGGACTCAGGCTGAATATCAAGCAGCAAATTCTTATATACCAAGTGTAGCTGATATATTCATATTTTGGACAAGGCTTACATCTGAGTCTAAGAAATCCTGGATACCGCCTGAAGGTACTATATTCAGTATTTCATTGCATCCTCAAAATGATACTACTCAATCCTTGATTCAAGTTGAAAATCAAGCATCTCTTCTGTCAACATATCCTGGAATTAATAATATCAATATATGGACTTTACTTGAATTTGAAACACAGGTATCATGGATAGTGCCTTTGTCTCAAGAAGCCAGACTCTCACCCCTATCTGAAACTGATATTAGCATATATTGGTTTAAAACTGAAACAGAGAGAGTAAGAACCTGGGCCCACTCAGAATTTCAAACAGTGAATACTTTGACACAGTTTGAAATTGGTGGATTTGAGCCGTTGGCCAAACATGAAACTCCTGTAGTCATATCATGGGTTCCAACTAAAATTGATGTATTCCCCCTCTGGAGTAAGTCTGAAAGAGACAAAATAAGAACCTGGACCCTTTCTGGAGGTGATGTCTTGCCACTATGGAGTCAGATTGAAGCTAATATATTCAGCTTCTGGATCCAGTCTAAAAGTAGTACAATCACACCCTGGACCCAGGCTGAGACTCATTCAGTCAGTATCTGGACTGAAGGAAATTCAGGAATATTTTGGTACCTGACTCAAAATAGTATAGTTAAGCCCTGGTCCCACCTTGAATCTCAAGTGACATCTTCCAGAATACAAAATGGTATAAATAGTTCTTGGACTCAGTATGAAACTGGTACAGTCAGATCTTGGACCAAGCTTGAAATTAGTACAGTGCAACCTTGGAATCAATTTGAAACTGTTACAATTAGATCATGGACCCAGTCTGAAAATGTAGACATATACCCCCTTACCCAGAAAGAAGCTGGTACAGTAATAAGACATTGGTTCCAGACTCAAATGGATTCAACAAAACCTTGGAACCAGTCTGAAACTAATACAATTAGATTGTGGACTCAACCTGGAACTGAAACAATCCAAATTTGGACCCAGACAGAAAGGCAAATAATAAAACCTCCACCTTTATCTGAGATTGATAAAATTACATCTTGGTTACAGACTCAAAGTGATAGAAATAGACCCTGGATTAAATCTGACTCCTTGTCTGTCAATCCCTGGAGTCAGGCTGAAGTTGGTACAAATCCCCCCTGGACTCAGCAAAGAGGTACTGTGAATCAACCCTGGACCTACTCTGAAATCCAGAAAGTCAGACCTTGGATGAAGCTAGAAGCTGATGCACTTAAATCCTGGTTCTACATGCAAATGAATGAAATCAGACCATGGACCAATTCTGAATCTCAGATCTTCAGCTCCAGGTTGCCGCCTGAAGTTGGTATGGTTCACCCTTGGATCCATCCTGAAACTCAAGCAGTCAGATCCTGGGGCCAACCTGAAACTGGTATTATTGCATCCTTTGCTATTCATAAATATGACAAAATCAGAATATGGATCCATACTGAAGTAGAAATCAGACCTAAAAAGCATTATAAAGCTTCTAGAATTATATCAGTTGTTCCTTCTGAGGTTGAGCCAGATGGAGCAAGTCTCTTAACTAGCCATTTTGGTTCCTGGTCTAAACATGTACCTTTTTTTACCAATAGAAGTAATTCCTTTCCCACATCAGTATTTTATAGCTTTGTCAACTGAGATAGGTACAACAGAAAGGCAGTATCAAATCAATTTTCTCCATTTGAGTGAACTCACAAACATTTTCTTTCTTCCCTTTTCAAGTATTTGGCTTCCTGAAAGCCTTCGTTACATGCTGTTTGTTAATAAATTACAAATTATCAAAACAAATGGAAGCCCTCATGTAATATCTACTTCTCTTAGTCCCCTCTCTCCATCATTTTCCTTTCTTGTTCCTTGTTTTCTCCCACCACCATGTGCATTGTCCCATTCCTGTTTGGTCATTTCTTCTTGCACATTCCCTTTATTCTGTATTTTCCCTACTTTCTTCATTCTTTCTCAAGCAGCCTTCTCTCCTGTTCTCCTGCCTTTAGCCTCCTCTCCTGATAGCTCTATCAAGGAATTGTCTTCCTTAAAATTTATGAAGAGACCATTCTTTCTCATACTTTTTCATATCTTCTTGCTGCTCCAGCCACACTTTTAACAAAAGAACCTTCTCTGATGACTGGATCTCAATCTGGAACCAAGTCTAATCAGCCTGAAGAAGATCCTCTCAAGTATTCGGAACTCAATGTTTCTTTGGCTGAATGTCACCTAAGTGTGGTCTGGAAAGAGAGTGTCCAGGCTTTCTGGCTCTTCAAGACAGCTGTTATTTCTCATGAAGCCACAGGCAAGTTCAGGGCATCTATTTGAGTTATTATCCTTGGGACCAACATCTTTGTTGGAGCCTAATACAAGGATTTCTGTATAGGTCAGGTCACATCTTGGTCCTGGACCAGGACTTGGACAGGTCTAAATTCAAAGCAGTTTTTAGATCAGAGAATGGGGAATGGATAATAAAATCTTAACAGATGTCCACATACTGAGAGAAAACGAATTTTTGCTAGAAACAGTTTAAGTTTTATAAATATAGATCCTTTCAGAGCATAATATAAATATACTTTTAGTGCTTAGAATGGTTTATTCTTTTTGAGGAATGAATAGACATATGTTATTTTCAGAGCGTGTATGCAGACCATTTCTGTTCCCATCCACAACCTATAGGGTTAAAAAATATATATTTTCAAGCACTTTTCTAAAGTTGAAAATTTACCTTTTATAAAGTCAAAAAATAGGAAATCGAACTGTTCAGGTAAAGGAGGTGATAATACTAACTTCAACCTATTGAAAACGTGGATTCCTTCTGCAGAGTGTGGATTACGACCTGGCCTTGTTCCCCACTGTCCCAACTGCTGGGAAGCAGAATTGGGCGAATTTCCTTGGATGGTTTCTGTGCAACTCTCTTTCTCCCATTTCTGTGCTGGCTCTATACTGAATGAACAGTGGATCCTTACTACAGCCAGATGTGCAAATTTCATGTAAGTCTGAGTATGTAATTTCAAGATTCTTTAAAGAAGGTACATATTCTTTGTTTTGCTACAGAAATAAAATTTAATATATCTTTTTGCTATAATATCATCTGATACATTTTCTTAACTATAGAGAAAGCATCTCCTCTTGTATCTTGTCATATCCTTAAGTATCCTTAAATTAGTGCTTTACCTGTTTTTCAAAGATAATTTCAGGATCCAAATCAATAGGCCTATAAAAAGATACCCTATTTTTGTATAATTTTATCTATAATAAAAATGATGGAATGTTTAAATAGCAAGGCTCACAGTTTTCCATTTTCTGATTTCAACCATGTTATCTCTTAAAAATATGAATCTGTAGAAGAATTATAACTATTTGAAAAATGTCCTTTTGAGTGTAGTTTTATTTCTTTGTTTGACATAGTGAAGTAACCCATTAGAAAAAGTGAAGAAAACAAATGTCCCCAGAAAGGGAATAACTGCCCATAGTTAGTTATATTTTGTTAAGTGAGATATTTCAACTCCTAACTTTCAAAATGTATTTCACTAAGTATTAAAAAATAAATATTATGGTGCCTAATAATTTAATTTTAAACAAAGAAATGGTTTGCATTGTAACATTTACTTCCTCATCCCTGAAGGTGTCTAAATGTAGTGTTCCTAATAAGACAGAAGTAATGAAGGGAATAGTAGTACATTAATGCTCACCTACACTTTATCTGATTCAGGTTAACTCCAGATTTCTTTTTCACATCAAAATATGTAATAATAAATTGCTTGGTAAATTTTCCTCCCAGAAAAAACGCAGAAGCACTAGCCCTGGTCCAAGTGGGACTTATTGATCTTCAGGAGCCTGCTCAAGCTCAAACTGTAGGCATTCATCGTGCCCTGCCCTACCTAGGTCCCAAGGGACCTTTGGGTCCTGGGCTAATCTTCCTGAAACAGCCACTACATTTTCAACCGCTGGTGCTTCCTATTTGCCTAGAGGAGAACATGGAGCAAGAGAAAAATACACAGCTGTATGACTGCTGGTTACCCAGTTGGTCCCTAATGAGAGGTGAGTAATGCATAATATTTACAGGGATGGCATAGTATGATATATTTGGAAAGAAAGAATAGTATACTCTCATGTAATAGAATATTTATTGTTATCTTTTACTTCAACCATATTTGTCCCTCACCTAGGGTAAATCTAAAATCCTTTCTATTGTATGTTTTCCACTAGGAAGTCCTGGAATTCTGCAAAAAAGGCACCTAAGCATTCTGCAGGTCAGCACATGTGCCCAGTTTTGGCCCAAGCTGAATGAATTCACTTTCTGTGTGGAAGCCAAGAAAACTATGGGCGAGGCTGGCTGTAAGGTGATAGAGTTGAGGGGTGTGGAAAGCAGTTATTTCTTCAATCCCAGAAGTTACTTCCTAGCCTCCTTTAGAATGTGCATGGACATTTTGCTCCTTGTTTCTTGCAGGGTGACTTAGGGGCACCTCTGGTGTGCCATCTACAACAAAAGGACACATGGGTGCAGGTGGGAATTTTGAGTCACTTCGATGAACATTGCACAAAGCCCTACGTCTTCAGCCAAGTGAGCCCATTCCTCTTTTGGCTTCAAGGAGTTACACGACCCAGCCATGCACCATGGTCACAGCAAGAGGCCATGACTACTTCTGCTTCCATCTCCCTTTCAGCCGCTACTTCAATGAATGTCTCGGCTTTTACTGCCACTCCTGCTTCTATTCAGCCTCAGTTCATCTCTCTGCCGCAGCCTCAGAGTAAGGCCCAAGAAAATGGTAGTGAGGGAGGCATTAAAAAAATAAGGAAAGAAAGAAAAGAAAAGGATAATGGAATTAGATAAGGAGGGGGAGAGGTTTTGTTTTTCCAGAGAAATGCATGAGTTTTTAATACACCCAATTAATAGGAATCATTAACCTCATGACTTTCAAAGGTATTTCATACTTGGTATATTATTTAAAGTTCATAATATTTCTTTCTTATATACAGGACATGATTTTAGTAATTTTCTTATTGTGATACTCATGGCATTATCAGAATAGAAAGAGGAAACAAGGTGAATATAGACCCTCAAATTTTTATTCTTCTAGCATAAACTTCTTTACTATTGCAGAGTCTTATAAATGTAACGTCAGAATTTCAAGTTAATATAAACTTTCTTAGTAGTATTATGTAATAATTTCTCTACTGTCATATACTGAAATCTCTTACATTGTGAATCATCTTTCTTTTCTTGAGTATTATGAAATCTGTCATACTATTATCAATGACAACCTCACTTTACTTTTCTTTCCTTACAAATTTATCTCTAACATGGTCACATTTCTTCATATTATATTTTCACCTAATTAAACTTATTTATCGTTTTCTTACTGTCATATCCATTGTAAAGGATGCTTTAAAACATAAATGAGATTATTCAACTTCTTTGCTCAGATATTTCTAAGTCCTTATCACTTTGATGATTTAAATACTGTAATTCCTTCAATAGTCTAGCTTCTATCTTCACCTGTTCTCTTCCCTTATTCCTTTTATACATATCTGTACCATATTTTAATTTGTATATGTATGAGCTATTTCTTCAACTCAAAACTTTTATGACAAACTCTAAACATCACTTTCCTAACTTACGAACCTGAAAATCATAGTTAAAGTAACAATTGTACATCACCCTAAGGTTTTATTTTTTATAATTTTTTATTTAAAATCCAGTTAACATATAGGGTATTAAATTATCTTCAAGTAATTTATGATATAGTGATTCTACACTTCTGTACAACACCATGGTGATCAGTTCAGCAGCACATATACCTTACACCATGGGCTCATCACAACAAGTGTACTCTTTCATCCCCATCACTATTTCACCCATCCCCCTCAACTTCCCTCTGGTAATCCTTAGTTTGCTCTCAAGAGTTAACAGTTTATTTCTTGTTTTTCTTCTCTTCTTCTTTTCCCCTTTGCTCATTTTTTGTTTGTTTGTTTGTTTGTTTCTTAAATTTCAAATGCAAGTGAAATTATATGGTATTTGACTTTCTCTGAATGACTTATTTTGCTTATGATAATACCCTATATCTCCATCCATATTGTTGCAAATGGCAACATTTCAGTCCTTTCTGATGTCTGCGTAATATTCCACTGTGTGTGTGTGTGTGTGTGTGTGTGTGTGTGTGTGTGCATGCGTGTGTGTGTGTATACACTGCATCTTCTTTATCCATTCGTCCGTTGATGGGGATCTTGGCTCTTTCCACATCTTGGCTATTATGGACATTGCTATTATGAACATCAGGGTGCAGATACAGTCCTGAATCAGTACTTTTTATTCTTAAGGTAAATACCTGGTAGCACAATTGCTCAGTCATAGGGAAGCTTACTTTTAATGTTTTGAGGAGTCTCCATAATGCTTTCCAAGTTTGCTGTGCCAATTTGCATTCCTACCAATAGTGCAAGAGAAGAGGGTCCTTCTTTATCTGCATCCTTGCCAACATTTGTTGTTTCTTGTATTTTTTATCTTAGCCATTCTGACAGGTGTAAGGTGATATCTCATGGTGGTTTTGATCTGTATTTCTCTGATGATGAATGATATATTGAACATTTTTTTCATGTGTCTGGTAGCCATTTGGTTGTCTTCTTTGAAGAAATGTTTATTCATGCCTTCTGACCATTTCTTAACTGGGTTATTTGGTTTTTAGGTGTTGACTTTCACAAGTTATATTTATATTTTAGATATTAACCCTTTATCAGATATATTGTTTCTAAATATCTTCTGTTCTGTAGGCTGCCTTTTATTTTTTTTTATTGTTTCCTTTGCTGTACAAAAATTTTTTGCCTAGATGAAGTCCCAGTAGTTCAGTTTTTCTTTTGATTCCTTTGCCTCAATAAGAATGTCTAATAAAGTCTACAGCCTTACCACCCTGAATGCGCCCGATCTCGTCTGATCTCGGAAGCTAACCAGGATCAGACCTGGTTAGTACTTGGGTGGGAGAATGTCTAATAAGAAATTTCTGTGGCCGATGTCAAGACAAGTTACCATCTGTGTTCTTTTCTAGAATTTTAATAGTTCCAGTTCTCATATTTAATCCACTTTGAGTTTTTCTTTGTGTGTGGTGTAAGAAAATGGTCCAGTTTCATTTTTCTGGATGTGCCTGTCCAGTTTACCCAGAACCATTTGTTGACAAGACTTTCTTTCCCATTGGATATTCTTTCCTACTTTGTCAAAGATTAATTGAGAACAAAACTGTGGGTTTATTTCTGGGTTTTCTACTCTGTTTCATTGGTCTATTCTTATGTATTATGTATCTGTATATATTGACCAGTACAGTACTATTTTGATCATTAGAGCTTTGTAATATAACTTGAAGGCTAGAATTGTGCTGCTTCCAGTTCAGATTTTCTTCTTCAACATCACTTTGACAATTAAAATTCTTCTTTATATTTGGCTAACTGAACATAATAATAAAACATATGTATGAAAAAATAATTTTAAAAAATAAAACTCTTCTTTGGTTCCATACAAATTTTTAGAGTATTCTAGCTCTAAGAAAAATTTTATAGGATTTTTATAGTATTTTTATATGATTGCATTAAATTTATAGATTGTTATGGGTTGCAGACATTTTCACAATAATTTTTCTTCCAGTGCATTACCATGGAATGTTTGTCATTTTTTTTCCTGTGCTCTACAAATTCTTTCATCCATACTTTACAATTCAGAGTAAGGTCTTGCATCCGTCTGGTTAGATTTATTCCTAGATAATTATTGTTTTTGGTGAAACTATAAATAGTTAATTTCTTTTTTTTGCTGCTCATTATTAGTGCATAGAAATGTAACATATTTCTGTATTTTGATTTTGTATCATGTGACTTTATTTTATCAGTTCTACCTGAAATTTTTTGGAGGCTTGTGGGTTTTCTATACATAGTGTCATGTCATCTGCAGATAGTGAAAGTTAAATTCTTTTTTGCTGATTTGGATGCCTTTTATTTCTCATTCTCTAATGCTAGGATTTCTAATACTGTGTTTAATAACACTGGTGAGAGTGGATAACCTTGTTTTTTTCCTAACCTTAGCAAGAGAGCTCTGTTTTTCTCCATTGCAGATGATGTCATCTGTGGGGTTTTCATATACAGCCTTTATTATGTTGAAGTATGTTCCTTCTAAACCTACCTTGTTGAGGACTTTTATCATCAATAAATTTGTACTTTGTCAAATGCTTTTTCTGCATAGATTGAAATAGTCACATGGTTTTATACTTTTATTGATGTGGTGTATCATGTTGATTGATTTGTGATAATTGAACCCCCGCAATTCAGGAATAAATCTCATTTAATTGGGTGAATAATTTATTTAATGTATTGTTGGATTTGACTTGCTGGTATTTTATCAGGAATTTTTCCATCCATGTTCATCAGAGATGTTGACCTGTTGTGGTCTTTTTTAGTGGAGGGTTTCTCTGGTTTTGGTTTTAGAGTAATTGTGTACTCATAGAATGGATTTGGACGTGATCTTTTTCTGTTTTATGGAATGGCTTGAGAAGAATCAGTAGTAACTCTAAATCGTTGGTAGAATTCATCTGGGGAGCAATCTGGTCCTGGACTTTTGTTTGCTGGGAATTTTTCTTATCATTATTATTACCGATACAATATGTATGAGTATATATAATCAGTCTTTTCAAATTTTCAATTTCTTCCTGTTTCTATGAATTTACCCATTTCTTGCAGGTTGTCCAGTTTGTTGGCATA
This sequence comes from Martes martes, assembly GCF_963455335.1. Lineage (NCBI taxonomy): Eukaryota > Metazoa > Chordata > Mammalia > Carnivora > Mustelidae > Martes > Martes martes. Next base: position 114,294 of record NW_027666307.1, read on the forward strand.
TAGTTTCTCTTATTTTCTTAGAATTATTTGTATATCTGTTTGTATATTTGTGGTGTTGGTTGTTATTTCTCCTCTTTCATTTGTAATTTTATTTATTTTAATCCTTTCTCTTTTCTTCTTGATAAATCTGTTTGGAGGCTTATTGATTTTATTGGTATTTTTCAGAGAACCAGCTCCCGGCTTCATTAATCTGTTCTGTTGTTGTTCTTGTTGTTACTGTTGTTTTTGCTGTTTTTAGTTTCTATATCATTTATTTCTACTTTCATGTTTATAATTTCCTTCCTTCTCCTGGATTTAGTTTTTGTTTATTATTTTTTCTCTAGCTCCTTTAGGTGTAAGATGAGTTTGTTTATTTCAGACTATTTATTTATTTACTTAGCTATGTTAGTCATCATACAGAACCGCATTAGTTTTTGATGCAGTGTTCCATGAGACATTGTTTGCATATGTAACACCCAGTGCTCCATGCAGTACATGCCCTCTTTAATACCCATCACCAGGCTGACCCATCCGCAATACCCCTCCCGTCTGAAATCCTCAGTTTGTTTCCCAGAATCTGTAGTCTGTCATGATTCGTCTCCCCCTCTGACATTCTTGCTTGTTGAGGTAGGCCCGTATTATTTCCCTCTTAGGACCACTTTTGATGAATCTCAGCAGTTTTGGACTATTGTGATTTCATTTTCATTTGCTTCCATGTACTTTTTAAATTCCTTCTCTGATATCCTGGCTGACCCTAAATTCCACATATGTATGGTCTTTCCAGATTTTTTTTTTCTTGTGGTTGCCATCTTCTTTTATAACACTGTGGTCAAAAAAGATGCATAGTATGACTTGAATCTTAAATTTGTTGAAGCCTGTTTTGTGGTCTTATGTGTGATCTATTCTGGAGAATGACCCACCCGCACTTGGAAAGAATGTGCCCTCTGTTGTTTAGGAAGGAATGTCACACACATTATGTTAAGTCTATCTGGTCCATTATGTCATTTAAAACTCTTGTTTCCTTGTTGATTTTCTGTATGAATGGTATGTCCATTGATGTAAGTGTGGTGTTAAAGGCCCCTACTATTATTGTTTTATTACCAATGAGTTCCTTAATGTTATCAACTGCTTTATGTATTTGGGTGCTCCCTTGTTGGAAGTATAAATATTTACAGTTGTTATGTAATCTTATTGGATTATTCTTTTATGATTGTATAGTGCCTTTCTTTGTCTCTTGTTAACAGCCTTTGTTTTAAAGTCCAGTTTGTCCCATAAAAAAATTGCCACTGTAGCTTTCTTTTTATAATCATTCATAAGAGAAATGTCTCTCCATCCCCTAATTTTAATCCACAAATGTCTTTAGGTCTGAAATGAGTCTGTTGTAGACAGCATAGAGATGGGCCTTATTTTTTCATCCTTTGTGTCGCTCTTTGTCTTCTGATTAGAATATTCAGTCCATTTAGATTCAACATAATTTTTTTAAGATTTTATTTATTTATTTGACAGACAGAGGTCACAACTAGGCAGAGAGGCAGGCAAAGAGAAAGAGAGGAGGGAAGCAGGCTCCCCGCTGAGCAGAGCCCAATGCAGGGCTCAATCCCAGGACCCTGAGATCATGACCTGAGCCGAAGGCAGAGGCTTTAACCCACTGAGCCACCCAGGCGCCCCATAACATAATTATTTATAAATACATATCATTGTATTTAGTAGTTGTTTATGAAGATTTTCTTTGATCATATCTTGTATTTCCCTCTTTAGTGGTTTGCTGATTTTCTTTAGTAATATACTTGGATTATTTTCTCTTTATTCTTTGTGTATTTGTTAGTGTTTTTGATTTGTTGTTACCATTAGGTTTGTATATAATAACATCTATATACAGAAGTCTATATTAAGTTGATAGTGATTTACATTTGAACCCATTCGTTATTCTCCTCCTCTCATTTTAATACATGCTGATATTTATTTATTTATTTATTTATGAAAAAGTATGCATAAGAGGGGAGGGGCACAGAGAAAGAAAGAGAATTTTAAACAGGCTCTCTGCCTAACAAGGAGGTGGACTTGGGGCTTAAACTTACACCCATGAGATCATGAACAGAGCCAAAATCAAGGGGCTCAACCAAATGAGCCACCCGGGCCCTCTATGCTTTTAAATTTTATTTTATTTTTTAAGGTGTTATTATTTGACAGAGAGAGAATGAGAGCAAGCACATGCAGGGGGAGCAGCAGGCAGAGGGAAGGGGAGAAGCAGACTCCCCGCTGAGCAGGGACCCACCCCTATGCGGGCTTGATCTCAGGATCCTGAGATCATGACCTCAGCCAAAGGTAGCCGCTTAACTGACTGAGCCACTGAGGCGCCCCATATGCTTTTAAATTTTAAATTATTTTATTTTCTGAGTTACTTACTCAACATTTTATAAAAATATTCATTTTTACTGCCTTTATGTTTCCTACCTTCATGCAATAACTTTTGGTCTCCTGTTTCCCCTCACAGTGTCTCCTTTTAATATTTCTTGCAGAACTGGTTTACTGGTCACTAACTCCTTTAGCTATCCCTTTTCTGGGAAACTCTGTCTTTCCTTCTGTTCTGAATTATAGCCTTACTATATAGAATATTCTTGGCTACAGATTTTTCCCATTTAGCACTTCACTTTGAATATATCATGCCACTGCTTTCTGCTGAAAATCCACTCTTATCCTTATGGACTTTCCCTAGTACGTAACTGTCTTCTTTTATATTGCTGCTTTCAAAATTTTGGTTTGTCACTATATGTGCTAGTTTAATTATAATATATCGTAGTGGACCTGTTTTTTGTTGAGGGGTTTCTGTGTTTCTTGGATCTGGATTTATTTTCTTCTCCTGATTAAGGAATATTCAACGACTATCTCTTTAAATAAATACTCTGATCATTTTTTCTGTTCTTCCTGACTCCTATAAAATGAATGTTACTACATTTGATGGAGTCACTAGGTTTTTTTCTCATTTTGTGTATTGCTCTCTTCTCTCTTCTGGTCAGCTTCATTAGTTCTGTCATTATTATTCTCTGTCTTCATTATTCTGTCGTCTAAATCATTAATTTGTTGCTATGTTTCTTCTATCCTAATCTTTGTTCCTAATCTTTGTATCCTAATCTTCGAATGAGAATATTTCTCATTCATTTATTGATTTATTGATCAGGTTTCTCTGATGTTATTTTTTGTGTGTTAGTGGTCTCACTGATGTCTTCTGCTCTTTTCTCAATTCAGTGAGTATCATTATGACCACTATTTTGAATCCTGTATTAGTCATGTTACTTAGTTCTGTTTTGCTTAGACATCTGGCCCTAGCCTTATCTTGTTCTTTCATTTAAGATAAATTTCTCCATCTTTTGATTTTGTCTAAGTCTCTGTGCTTGTTTCTCTGTGTTGGGGAAGTTAACTACATTTCCTTTTCTGGATGGTAGAGGCCTTAGGAAAAGGAGATTATGTAATTTCCTGCTGTATAGTGTCCCTGTTCTCCACAGGCTGCCACTTCCAGGCATGCTGCCAGTGTGCACTGCATTTGTTCTCTTGTTTCATTCTGGCCACTTTATCATTCCAGCCAGTCTTCTACATAGGCTCTCTTTGCCTGCTCTGAGCAGTGTTTGGTCTCTGGCCTAATGTGAAAGGTTTTTACTAGGTGTGCTCTGGACTTCTTATTAAATGAGAAGTATTTGCACTGCCTCTGGAACCAAGGATTTACAAAACTCTCAGGTTGGGAGATATGGGTAGGCAGGGGTTTGTGCTGGGCTTATGGCTTTTTCACCACCATGGTGAAAAATCCACCAGACTGTGACTGAGACAAATTTGACTGAGAAGGGAAGTCCTGCCAGAGCACAAGGGTATGGAGCTTGATGTAAACAAGTTGTGTAGCAAGTGACCATGGTGCAGTGGTTACCACAGGTGGCCCTGTGTTTACTCCGAGGGGCAGAGGAAGTAAATGGTGCCTGTTAAATCCTTTATTCCTGGAGATGGTCTTTTGTGAACACTACCTCTTTGGGACATCTTCTGAAATGAAGCCTCTCTGCCATGTGCCCCAGGTTCTCTTCATATTGCGTTTCCACACTCTATGTTCCAGTCTATTTACCTGCCTTTTCTCTAGGAGAAGTGTCAGTGCCTTTGGGCTTTCCCAGAGCCAAGCCTACTGGCCTTTACAGTCTTCAGCCCTGCTGGTTGCAAGAAATTACAACATTCAGCCCCTTTTGCTTTCCAAGCTCATTCCTAAGGGGTTTGTTTTCCTTGTGTATGTGTGTGCCAGTGTGTCTTCACCCTTCTTCTCCATCATTCCTCCCTACTCAGTGCAGTGGCCATGATCAATTTTGCTCCTAAACCACATCTTCATACTTTCTGCCTTCTTGATGTGGCTTCTTCTGTCTCTTTAGTTGTGTAATTTGTTCTCTCAGTCTTCAGATCAACTTCTGTTGCATTTCAGATAATTTGATAGTTATGTAGTTTTGTTCACTGACTGACATGACTGTAGGGTCTTCCTGCTGTGACACCATCATCCCCTCCTAAGTGTCAGTAAAATGTTAAAATTATTTAAAAATTAATTAAAAGTAGTTTAAAAGCTTAGTTCCTTCAGTACCACTTAAGTTAAATTTTTAAATTTATTTCTCTAATAAATAGTCAAATAAAATTTTGCTTCTTTTTTATTGTTTACTGTTAGTGACACCTAACTAAGCAAGCTAACAGTTGAAAAAGAATTCCACTTGGGAAGAGACCTATAATAGTTCCTAATATTTTGACAAATGAAATGTAATTAAAATGGGCCATAAGAAATGAAGGATTTGGACACATAACAATAAGGCAATTATTCTTTTTAGAGAAGTAACATATATGTAACTATACAGACTGTGTTTGAAAGTCAATTTTGATAATAATGATGAACTTATAGCAGGGCTAAGAAGGATGAAAACTTTTAAAGATGGGCTACTGAATATACTTTTATTCTCAGCTTTAGCAGATCGAATTTCTCTACGATATACCATGCCTTGGCAAGCCATGATCATCAGTTGCGGCAGTCAGATTTGCAGCGGTTCCATTGTTAGCAACTCTTGGGTTCTTACTGCTGCCCATTGTGTCAGGAACATGTAAGTTTACATCTGTGTCCTCTAATACACTGTACTACAGTATTTTCAAATTAGTCAAATGAAGTCTTCTTTGGATTAATTTACTTCATATTATGTCTGAACAGTATCTCTTATCTCTATAAAATCTTTGTATCAGGCCAAGCAAGAAATTTGCCTCTGTGTGCTTGATTGATATCCCTCTTAGTTAATACCTTTCTAATCCACTGTGTATGAATTTTGAGTTTTTGTAGGGTTCCGAATTCCCTACAGGTAAAGTAGGAACATTGTACTTCATAACTAGTGGAATACATTAGAAAGCCTAATACTGATGGCTGCTAAGGGCTCATATTTCCCAATGAATATATTAATAATTTTTAAATTATATATTTATTTTCTTTTTTAAAAATTTAATTGTATTTTTTCAAGCCAATAATTAGAATATATTCTAATTAGTCTTGAACTACATACTTAGGAATCCTGAAGATACTGCTGTAATATTGGGCCTGAAGCACCCTGGAGCATCTCTGAGAGTTGTTAAGGTGTCTAACATTCTACTGCATGAAAGATTTCGGTTGGTGAGTGGGTCAGCAAGAAATGATCTAGCACTGCTGCTCCTTCAAGAGGTCCAGACTCCCATTCAGCTCTTAGCACCACTGGGACATCTAAAGAACTTCAATAGCTCAGAATGCTGGCTTTCTGGGCCCAGAGTTCTCAAACCAGGTCAGTAGTTACTTTGTTTATTAGGACAGTGGTTGTAAGACATGTGAGATGGAGGGTCCATTTGTTTGATGTTAAAATTCAGGTAAGAACTCTAAACAGTAGTGTCTCCATTATTAATTTTAATTTTTAATCAAAATCAGATAAACCCTGGGATTGGTTTTACTTATAAAATGATAGCTTTGATAATAATTCCATAAGTTTTCAAATGTGCAAAACAACAAAAGGAAAATCTTTCTGTGCACAGTCATGCTCCCCTCCCCCAAAAAATGAACTTCTTCCTAAGTATGTTAACTTTATAATAAAGAAACACATAGGTCGTTGTTTTTATTTATTTATATATATATATATATATTTATTTATTTTTTTTTTACTTTTTTATTTCTTTTCAGTGTAATAATATTCACTGTTTTTGCACCACACACAGTGCTCCATGCAATCCGAACTCTCCCTAATACCCACCACCTGGTTCCCCCAACCTCCCACCCCTCGCCCCTTCAAAACCCTCAGGTTGTTTTTCAGAGTCCATAGTCTCTCACGGTTCACCTCCCCTTCCAATTTCCTCAACTCCCTTCTCCACTCCATCTCCCCATGTCCTCCATGTTATTTGTTATGCTCCGAAAATAAGTGAAACCATATGATGATTGACTCTCTCTGTTTGACTTAATTCACTCAGCATAATCTCTTCCAGTCCCGTCCATGTTGATACAAATGTTGGGTATTTGTCCTTTCTGATGGAGGCATAATACTCCATAGTGTGTATGGAGCACATCTTCCTTATCCATCCGTCCGTTGAAGGGCATCTTGGTTCTTTCCACAGTTTGGCGACCGTGGCCATTGCTGCTATAAACATTGGGGTACAGATGACCCTTCTTTTCACTACATCTGTATCTTTGGGTCATGCAATTGCAGGGTCATACAGAAGCTCTATTTTTAATTTCTTGAGGAATCTCCACACTGTTCTCCAAAGTGGCTGCACCAGCTTGCATTCCCACCAACAGTGTAAGAGGGTTCCCCTTTCTCCACATCCTCTCCAACACATGTTGTTTCCTGTCTTGCTAATTTTGGCCATTCTAACTGGTGTAAGGTGGTATCTCAATGTGGTTTTAATTTGAATCTCCCTGATGGCTAATGATGGTTAACATTTTTTCATGTGTCTGATAGCCATTTGTATATCTTCATTGGAGAAGTGTCTGTTCATATCTTCTGCCCATTTTTTAATATGATTGTCTGTTTTGTGTGTGTTGAGTTTGAGGAGTTCTTTATAGATCCTGGATATCAACCCTTTGTCTGTACTGTCATTTGCAAATATCTTCTCCCATTCCGTGGGTTGCCTCGTTGTTTTGTTGACTGTTTCTTTGCTGTGCAGAAGCTTTGGATCTTGATGAAGTCCCAAAAGTTCATTTTCGCTTTTGTTTCCATCACCTTTGGAGACATATCTTGAAAGAAGTTGCTGTGGCTGGTATCAAAGAGGTTACTGCCTATGTTCTGCTCGAGGATTCTGATGGATTCCTATCTCCTGTTGAGGTCTTCAATCCATTTCAAGTTTATTTTTGTGTACGGTGTAAGAGAATGGTCGAGTTTCATTCTTCTACATATAGCTGTCGTTTTCCCAGCACCATTTATTGAAGAGACTGTCTTTTTTCCACTGGATATTTTTTCCTGTTTTGTCGAAGATTATTTGACCATAGAGTTGAGGGTCCATAGCTGGGCTCTCTACTCTGTCCCACTGGTCTGTGTGTCTGTTTTTATGCCAGTACCATGCTGTCTTGGTGGTCACAGCTTTGTAGTATAGCTTGAAATCGGGTAACGTGATGCCGCCAGTTTGATTTTTGTTTTTCAACATTTCCTTAGCGATCCAGGGTCACTTCTGATTCCATACAAATTTTAGGATTATTTGCTCCAGCTCTTTGAAAAATACCGGTGGAATTTTGATCGGAATGGCATTAAAAGTATAGATTGCTCTGGGCAGTATAGACATTTTCACAATGTTTATTCTCCCGATCCGTGAGCATGGAACGGTCTTCCATCTTTTTGTATCCTCCTCAATTTCTCTCATGAGTGTTCTGTAGTTCCTCGAGTACAGATCCTTAACCTCTTTGGTTAGGTTGATTCCGAGGTATCTTATGGTTCTTGGTGCTATAGTAAATGGGATCGATTCACTAATTTGCCTTTCTGTATTTTCATTGGTAGTGTATAAGAAAGCCACTGATTTCTGGACATTGACTTTGTATCCTGCCACATTATTGAATTGCTGTATGAGTTCTAGAAGTTTGGGGGTGGAGTCTTTCAGGTTTTCCATATAAAGAATCATGTCATCTGCGAAGAGAGAGAGTTTGACTTCTTCCTTGCCAATTTGGATACCTTTTATTTCTCTTTGTTGTCTGATTGCTGTTGCTAGGACTTCTAATACTATATTGAACAAGAGTGGTGAGAGTGGGCATCCTTGTCGTGTTCCTGATTTCAACGGGAAGGCTCCAAGCTTTTTCCCATTGAGGATGATATTTGCTGTGGGTCTTTCATAGATAGATTTTATGAAGTTCAGGAATGTTCCTCTATCCCTATAGTTTGAAGCGTTTTAATCAGGAACGGATGCTGGATTTTGTCAAATGCTTTTTCTGCATCAATTGAGAGGATCATGTGATTCTTCTCTCTTCTCGTATTGATTTGTTCTATCACATTCATTGATTTGCGAATGTTGAACCATCCTTGTAATCCAGGGATGAATCCCACCTGGTCATGGTGGATAATCTTTTTAATGTGCTGTTGGATCCTGTTTGCTAGGATCTTGTTGAGAATCTTAGCATCCATATTCATCAGTGATACTGGTCTGAAATTCTCCTTTTTGGTAGGGTCTTTGCCTGGTTTGGGGATCAGGGTAATGCTGGCTTCATAAAGACTCTGGAAGTTTTCCTTCTGCTTCAATTTTTTGAAACAGCTTCAGGAGAATAGGTGTTATTTCTTCTTTGAAAGTTTGATAGAATTCCCCAGGGAATCCGTCAGGTCTTGGGCTCTTGTTTTTTGGGAGGCTTTTGATCACTGCTTCAATCTTTTTAGTAGATATCTGTCTATTCAGGTTGTCAATTTTTTCCTGGTTCAATTTTGGGAGTTTATAGTTTTCCAGGAATGCATCCATTTCATCTAGGTTGCTTAGCTTATTGGCATATAACTGTTGATAATAACTTCTGATGATTGTTTCTACTTCCTTGGTGTTAGTTGTGATCTCTCCCTTTTCGTGCAAAATTTTATTAATTTGGGCTTTCTCTCTTTTCTTTTGGATCAGTGTGGCCAATGGTTTATCGATCTTATTGATTCTTTAAAAAAACCAGCTTCTAGTTTCATTGATACGTTCTACTATATCTCTGCTTTCTACCTCATTGATCTCTGCTCTAATCTTATTTCCCTTCTTACGTGTGGAGTTGGTTTGATTTGTTGTAGATTCTCCAGTTCTTAAAGGTGTAGAGACAGCTGGTGTAGTCTGGATTTTTCAATTTTTTTGAGGGAGGCTTGGATGGCTATGTATTTCCCCCTTAGGACCGCCTTTGCTGTATTCCACAGGTTTTGGAGTGAAGTGTCCTCATTCTCATTGGTTTCCATGAATTGTTTCAGTTCTTCTTTGATCTTCTGGTTGATCCAAGCATTCTTAAGCAAGGTGGTCTTTAGCTTCCAGGTGTTTGAGTTCCTTCTGAACTTTTCCTTGTGATTGAGCTCCAGTTTAGTTTCAAAGCATTGTGATCTGAGAATATGCAGGGAATAATCTCAGTCTTTTGGTATCGGTTGAGCCCTGATTTGTGACCCAGTACATGGTCTATTCTGGAGAAGGTTCCATGTGCACTTGAGAAGAAAGAGTATTCTGTTGTTTTAGGATGGAATGTTCTGTATATATCCATGAGGTCCATCTGGTCCAATGTGTCATTCAATGCTCTTGTTTCTTTATAGATTTTCTGTTTCAATGATCTGTCTATTTCTGAGAGAGGCGTGTTCAGATCTACTATTAATGTATTCATATCAATATGACTCTTTATCTTGATTAATAGTTTTCTTATGTAATTGGCTGCTCCCATATTGGGGGCATATAAATTTACAATTGTTAGATCATCTTGGTGTATAGTCCCTTTAAGAATTATGTAGTGCCCTTCTGTGTCTCTGACTACCGTCTTTAGTTGAAAATCTAATTTATCTGATATGAGAATCGCTACCCTGGCCTTCTTTTGAGGCCCATTGGCATGAAAGATGCTTCTTCATCCCTTCACTTTCAGTCTGGATGTATCTTTAGGTTCAAAATGGTTCTCTTGTAGACAACATATGGATGGGTCCTATCGTTTTATCCGATCTGCAACCCTGTGTCGTTTTATGGGCGCATTTAGGCCATTCACATTGAGAGTGATTATTGAGAGATACGTTTTTATTGACATTGTGTTATCTTTGAAGTCTTTTGTTCTGTCGATTGTCTCTATATTTCTGTTCAATGCTATTCTTAGGATTTTTCCTCTTTTATAGAACCCCCCTTAATATTTCCTGCAGCGTCGGCTTGGTGGTTGCATAGTCTTTTAAGCCTTGCCAGTCTTGGAAACTCTTTATCTCTCCATCCATTTTGAATGCCAGTCTTGCTGGATAAAGTATTCTTGGCTGCATGTTCTCCTCATTTAGTGCCCTGAATATATCTTGCCAGCCCTTTCTGGCTTGCCAGGTCTCTGTGGACAGGTCTGACGTTATTCTGATGGGTTTTCCTCTGTACGTAAGGAGCTTCTTTGTCCTAGCGGCTTTCAAGAGATTGTATCTACAATTATGATTTCTCAATTTTACTAGCAGTTGCCTGGATGTTTTTTTGGAATCTATAATCTTGGGGGGGGACCGTTCTGCCTCTAGTACGTGAACGCTGGTTCCACTTGCGAGATTGGGAAAATTTTCATGAAGAACTTGTTCCACTATATCTTCTAGACTTCTTTCTTTCTCCTCCCCTTCAGGGATTCCAATAATTCTGACGTTGGAACTTTTCATGGCATCCTTTATTTCCCTGATTCTGTTTTTTGTGGCTTCTAAGCTGTTTGTTCCAGGCTTCCTCCTGATTCTTTCTCTCTATCTGTTTGTCCTCCAGATCACTAATTCTATCTTCTGTCTCAGTTACCCTAGCTTAGAGAATTTAGATTAGATTGTAACTCATTGAGAGCATTGTGAACCTCATCCCTGGTGGCCTTCAGCTCTGCCCTAACATTATTAACATCATCCCTGGTGGCTTTCAATTCTGCCTTTATCAATTCCGTTTGGTCATCCATGGCTTTCTCCAACCTAGCTATTGCCGGGGTAATTGTTAGCCTGAATTCTCTTTCCGACATATTGTCTATGTTGATAGCCGTTAGCTCTGTTGCAGAAGGCCCATCCTCTGTATTTTTCTTCTGTTGGGGATTCCTCCTCATAGTCATTTTGGTGAGAGATGACTGGACAGATGTAGCTGGATGTATCGACCGTGGTGCCGTCAAGGTGCACCCTGGAATGCTTCTGAGCACTCAGGATTCCCCACCCAAACGAGAGAAAAAAGAAAAGAAAAACAAAAAAGAGAGAGAGAGAGAGAGGAGAAAAAGGGAAGATAAAAGAGAAGGTTCAGCTCAAATGGGACCCAAGGTAAGATTTATGAAATATACAAACAAAAACAGACAAACAAAAAGACTGATAAAAGTATATGATAAGAAAAAACATATATATATGTAAATATATATATTTATACATTATATATTTACATATATATATTTATTACATATTTATCACATATATTCATATATATTTATATATGTATATATACATTTATATATATTTACATATATATGTATATAAAACCAAAAAAGTAAGAACCTCGTCAAAAAGAACCCCACATATAAGATTTATATACTATTAGTACAAACACAAATACACAGAAACACCGGCAGAAGAAAAAGATTGGAGAATGGTTATAAATTCTCAGTGTGGGCAGGAAGGTTATTTTGATTCTTCCTGGATGTATCTTGATATCTTTGTTAAAGGACTCAACTTTCCTAAGATAAAGGAGGATTAAAAATTGGTTTACCTATAGGAGTAACATTGATTGAGGAAAGGGGGTTACCTTAATCTTAACTCTATATGAATATTAGAAAATAAAAATAAAAAAGGAATAGGAATGCATGGAGCACTGGGTGTGGTGAAAAAACAATAAATACTGTTATGCTGAAAAGAAATAAAAAATTTTAAAAAAGGAATAAACTCGACTAAACTAAACTAAAATTTAAAAAAATTTAAAAAAAAAAACAAAAGAAAAACACAGGTGTATGTATCAAAGAGTTCAGGTTAGAAGGTTATTATGGAATTTGATGTACTAGATATCTCATTGTGATTTTAAATAGGTTAAAAAATTATCTATATAAAAAAAATGAACCAGAATAGTAGGAATGAGTTAAAAATAAACGTTGTATCTATGAAGTAGTGGTGGTTGTTCTCTTATATATTTTTTTCCTTTCCTGGTTTGTTTTCTGGGGGAGGGGCCTGCCACGTGGGTTTCCAGTCAATGATGTTCTCTGAGTTAAGTCCTCCCGCCCCTGAAGGGGGTGGGCTCTGAGGAAACCGGTTTTTTCAGGCTTTTGTTCTCTGGAGGTTTTTATGTTTGTTCTCTTCTTTTCTCTCGCCTGACAGCTTTTGATGGTTTTGGGAGGTTTAGAGGAAAGCGAACTGCACCCCGAACTCCTCAGAGAGAGAAGCCTCAGTCTGCTCCCTTGTGGGTGCCTCAGAGCCCATATAAATTCCCTGTTGGCTGCTGACAGAGCAGGTTCCGAGTTGCGGTCCCCGGGGATGCAGGATCTCCTGCTTGTATCTAAATCCACAGCAGCAGCGCCTGTTTGGGCAGCTCCAGACCGCCACAGAGGTTCCAAGCAGCATTAGAACACTGAGATTTTCCCGCTGGCCGGGGCTGGGAGTGCCTGTTCTTTCTGGGTCTAAGAGAGCCTGGCTTGTGCATACCTCTCCCAGGGGAGTGTGTGCGGCGCGCGCGTCTCAGGCTCTGATAGCATGGCGCATAGGTCCGAGAGCACCAGGCTGGGCCTTCATGCACCTCTCTCTGGGAGGGTATGGGGTGGGCGCATCTCAGGCTCTCATAGCACGGTGTGGCGTTCTGCCGTCTGGTGAGGTTCCCAGGCCCTCACAGGAACCAGATCCCACTCGTTCTCAGGCGCGCTGGTGGCTCAGGGACCAAGACCTGGTTTCTCTGCCGCACTGTCTGGCTCAGCACCAGGGGAGGCTGTCCTGGGTCCAGGGACTTAAGCCCCTGTACCTAACCTCCCAGATTCCCACAATTCCCCCCTGCCGCGATCCTTTGCTCTTTTTGAGTGCTTTCCACCAGACTCCAAGTTAATGCTGGTCCCCAGATGCAGGGCACTCTCGTATTGGGGTATTCCTTTCTAATTGGTTGCCTCTGGTGGCTCCCTCCCCCTTTTGTTTATCTTCTGATATCAGTCCGATGTTCCCACTCCACTTTACCTGCCCACTGGCGTCTTCTGGCCCCCGTAGAGATCCAGACGTGTATAAATCTGATCTCAGGCTGATTTCATGGGTGATCGGAGTTCTTTGGTAGGTAATCATCTCACTTTAGGGTACAGGTTGAAATGGCGCCTCCTCCTACTTCCCCGCCATCTTGTCTCCCGCTGTTTTTATTTATATTTAAGAAAATGAAGCTAGATTTGTCTGAAATTTATTTTACAAATGAAAATCAAATTGTTAATTATTTGAAATGGCATTTAGAAAATGAGGGAAATCATTATAATGGATAAATTTGTGCAGTAAGATGGTGATAACAAATAAATGATATTTCTTAGAATTAAAACTTAGAGATAATTTAAAGTGATCATGATCTCATCTTATTAGTTTGTGTTACATGC
>NW_027666306.1:0-12929 GCF_963455335.1 Martes martes
GTTACATTGTAGATTGGCCTTAAAATAAGGAGATTATCGAGTTGGGTCTGACCCAATCACACGAGCCATTTTAAGAGCAGAGAATTTTCTCCTGCTGGTGGTAGCAGAGGAAGGCTAAGGTTCAAAGCACAAGGAAGGCTCAAAGTGCCACTACTAACTGGAGATGGAGAGTCCTGTGTTGAGACTGCAGACAACCTCTGGGAGAGAGGCTGCAAGCTAACAGCTGGCAAGGGAATGGGGAACCCAGTTCCACAATCACAAGGAACTGAATTCTGCCAATGACAAAGAAGAGCTGGGAAGCAGAGGTGTCCCCAGGACCTTCCCCAGAACCTCTGCATGAGAAGTTACTATGGTGAACACCTTAATGTTAGTCTTGTGATAACGTGAGCAAAGGAAACAGTCCCACAGTGCCAGACCACTGGTCTACAGAAGTGCAAGCCAATAAACACGCACTGTTTCAAGACGCTCATTTTGTGGTCATTTGTTACGCAAAACCAGAAAACTATTAATAGACTTTTGGAAGTTGGATTATTTTTATTATTCTAGGCTAAGTAAACACGTATGTTTTTTAAGATTGTATTTATTTATTTGACAGAGAGAGGGAGATCACAAGGAGGCAGAGCAGTAGGCAGACAGAGGGGGGAAGCAGGCTCCCCACTGAGCAGAGAGCCAGATATGGGGGCCCCATCCCAGGACCCTGAGATCATGACCCAAGCCGAAGGCAGAGGCTTAATGCACTGAGCCACCCAAGCGCCCCAGTAAACATGTATTTCTAATACAATTTCCAAACTATGTTGCACATAACCAATTTAACAGAACACATCAGTGCCAACAGCTGTCAAAGACGTACGGATTTAGAAGAGTGTACCTCTCCACTTCCCCGATCTCATAATAGCACCAAGAGGCTCAGAGACACAAGCATGGAAGTGCTACAGGACTATGTGTGTGGTTATGAGGGACACATCAATTGCTACTGAAACATCCTGAAAGGTTCTAATTTGTGGAAACACGTGTTTATTAAACGAGCTACTGTACCACCCTCAGCAGAACAAAGCAAGTATCAATCCAGGATTCCCTGAAGAGCCGAGGCAAATTCCTTATTAGGTTCTCAGGTACATGGCAGCACATTCTGAAGGGAAGAGCATAAAGCCAGCTTGCACTGTCACAACAAAACACCACACACCAGGTGACTTGAACCACAGGACTCCTTTTCCTCACGGTTCTGGAGTCTGGGAAGTCCAAATTCAAGGTTCCACCAGGGTCTGGTTCCTGGACAGGCCTCTCTCCTGGCTGTCCTGACACAGTGGAGAGCACTAGTCTTCTATAAGGACACTAATCCTATGGGATGAGGGGCCCACTCTTATGATATTATTTATGATAATATAATATTATGATATTATGATATTCAATTACTTCCTTACTCCAAATATGGTCACATTGGAGGCTAAGGCTTCAAAATATCAATTTTGGGGGAACACAGTTCTGTCCATAGCAGCAGAGATTTCTAATTTAAATATCTTAAATCGTTTCAGTTGGTGATATAATATTCTCAAAAAAGTTATTTTAAATTTGCTTAAATTTTAAAATAGCAATGAGCAAGCAGATGTCACAAATGTAAGGGATAGAGTGTTAAATAACTCACTGAATGAGAATAAGTGGTTGAAAGATATTAACCATCAGGAGAGAGGACCAAGATGGCAGAGGAGTAGAAGACTGAAATGTCATGAGGTCCCAGGAGTTCAGCTAGTTATCAAACCATTCTGAACACGTACAAACTCAACAGGAGATAGAAGAGAAGACCAGCAATTCTAGGAACAGAAAACTGACCACTTTTGGGAAGGCAGGACAGGCGGAGAAGTGAATCCAGAGCAACGGAAAGATAGACCACGGTGGGAGGGACCGGCTATTGGAAAGCGGTGAAGCAGCAGAGCACAAAATCAGAACTTTTAAAAGTCTGTTCCACTGAGGGACGTCACTCCAGAGGCTAAGTGGGGGACGGAGCCCTCACAGGGACAGTGTGATCTCACGACCCGCAGGGTCACAAAAAGACCAGGGGTGTCTGAGTGTGACAGAGCTCACAGGTATCGGAGCAGGGAAGCCAGCGACAGAGACGGAGCCAAGGAGTAAGCTCCCAGCTTGGGGTTACCTTAAACCATAATCCAGGGCACAGTAGAGCCACTCCTCTTCAGGCAGGGACCCCACAAGTGGCAGATGTGGAGAGACCCCCTCCATTCTCCTCCAGGAGAAACGGCGCAGGACCACGCAGCAGGAATCTACAGGGTTTGGAGACTCCAAACAGGGCCACATGTCAGAGATAGAAATGCTCAAAGGCCAGGTGAGCTCCAAGAGAGTGTGGCCAGAGACCAGGGAGACGGGAGGGACTGACTGCTTTTCTCCGAGGGCACACTGAGGACTGGGGCCCCAAGCTCTCGACTCCTCCAGCCAGAGACTAGGCGGCCGCCATTTTCATTCCCGTTCTCCAAAGCTCTACTGAAATCATTCAGGGAACAAAAGTTCCCAAGAGCGAACCAGAACAGATTACTTAGCACGGCCCCTGGCAAGGATGCTGCAATTCCACCTCGGGCAAAGAAGTTTGAGAATCATGGCAACAGACCCTCCCCCAGAAGTCTAGCAAGAACATCGACCCAAGACCAAGTTCATGAGTCAATGAGAACAGCAGAACTCCAGAGCTAGGGGAAAGCAACAAAAAGAATTCATGGTTTTCTCCACCTGATCCTTTAGTCTTTCAAAGATAATTTTTTTAATTTTATTTTTTCATATTCTATTTTTTAAATTTGTCCTCTTTACTATTTTAACATTTTGAAACTATTTTATCAAAACCTTTTTAAACATCTTTTTTTTTAAAAGATTTTTATTTATTTATTTGACAGAGATCACAAGCAGGCAGAGAGGCAGGCAGACAGAGAGGAAGGGAAGCAGGCTCCCTGCTAAGCAGAGAACCCGACGCAGGGCTCGACGCAGGGCTCGATCCCAGGACCCTGAGATCATGACCCAAGCCGAAGGCAGAGGATTTAACCTACTGAGCCACCCAGGCGCCCCTTAAAAATCTTTTTTAATCTTCATTGTTAGTCATATTTTATCCCTTCATTGTATTTAACCTTATTTTTTGTATACACATAAATTTTTCTTTTTTTCCTTAAAATTTTGGGATACAGTTTCTTCTAATAGATCAAAATATACCCTAAATCAAGTGTACGGCTTTGTTCTTTCTAGTCTCCAGCTTGATTACATTCTTTCCTCCATATTTTTTTTCTTTAACCAACTTCTTACCAATTCCTTGTTTAGAATCATTTTTAATTTTCATCATTACAATCATATTCCATACCTTCATCAAGTTTACCCTTATTTTTCTACAACTTTTTTTTCTTTAAAATTTTGGGTAGTTTCTTCTAACAAAATAAAATACACTCCAAATCAAGTAAGTGGCTCTGTTCTATTCACCAGTCTAATATATCCTTTTTTGTTTGTTTGTTTTTCCCCCCTCTCTTCTCCCCACCCCTGCCCATCCACTTACCAACCCCGCCCCCGGTTTTGGGTCTCTTCTGATTCGGTTATTGTACACTATTCTGGGGTCGCTGCCACCCATTTATTATTTTGTTCTCTCATTCATCCATTCTTACCTGGATAAAATGAAAAGGTGGAAAAACTCACCTCAAAAAAAAAAAAAAAGAACAAGAGAGAGTACTGACAGCTAGGGACCTAATCAATACTGACATTAGTAATATGTCACAACCAGAGTTCAGAAAGATAATTATCAAGGTGCTAGGTGGGCTCGAAAAAAGCATGAAAGATATTAGAGAATCCCTTTCTGGAGATATAAAAGAACAAAAATCTAACCAAGTTGAAATTTTAAAAAAGGTAATGAAGTGCAATAAAAAATGGAGGCTCTTACTGCTAGGATAATGAGGCAGAAGAGAGAATTAGTCATATAGAAGACCAAATGACAGAAAATAAAGAAGCTGAGCAAAAGAGACAAACTACTACTGGACCATGAGGGGAGAATTCGAGAGATAAGTGATACCATAAGACAAAACAATATTAGAATAATTGAGATGCCAGAAGAAAAAGAAAGAGAGAGGGGAAGAAGGTGTATTGGAGCAAATTATACTAGAGAATTTCCCTAGTTTGGTAAAGGGAACAAACATCAAAATCCAGAAGGCACAGAGAATCCCCCTAAAAACCAATAAAAATAGATTCATGCCCCATCATCTAATAGTAAAACTTACAAGTCTCAGTGGCAATTAGAAAATCCTGAAAGCAGCTTGGGACGAGAGGTCTGTAACATACAACAGTAGAAATATTAGATTAGCAGCAGACCAATCCACAGAGACCTGGCAGGCCAGAAAGGACTGGCATGATATACTCAGAGCACTAAATGAGAATAATATTCGCCCAAAAATACTATATACAGCTAGGCTGTCACTGAAAACAGAAGGAAAGATAAAAAGCTTCCATGACAAATAGAACTAAAAGAATTTGCAAACACCAAACCAGCCCTATAAGAAATATTGAAAGGGATCCTCTAAGCAGAGAGAGCCTCAAAGTAACACAACAGAAAGGAACAGAGACAAAATACAGTAGCAGGCAATACAACGGCACTAAATTCATATCATTCAAGTTACCCTGAATGTAAATGGGCTAAAGGCCCCAATCAAAAGACACACGGTATCAGAATGAATTAAAAAAAAAAAAAAAAGACCCAATGATATGCTGTCTACAAAAAACTCATTTTAGACCCAAAGACACCTCCAGATTTAAACTGAAGGGGTGGAAAAAAATTTACCATGCTAATGGACATCAAAAGAAAGCTGGGATGGCAATCCTTATATCAGATAAATGAGATTTTAAGCCAAAGACTATAATAAGAGATGAGGAAGGACACTGTAGCATACTTAAAGGGTCTTTCCAACAAAATCTAAAAATTTTAAATATCTATGCCTAAAACATCAGAGCAGCCAATTATATAAACCAATTAATAACAAAATCAAAGAAACACATCGACAATAATACAATAATAGTAGGGGACTTTAACTCTCCCCTCACTGAAATGGACAGATCATCCAAGCAAAAGATCAACAAGGAAATAAAGGCCTTAAATGACACACTGGACCAGAGGAACATCACAGATATATTCAGAACATTCCATCCCAAAACAACAGAATACACATTCCTCTCTAGTGCACATGGAACATTCTCCAGAATAGATCACATCCTGGGTCATAAATCAGGTCTCAACTGGTATCAAAAGACTGGGATCATTCCCTGTATATTTTCACACCACAATGCTCTGGAGCTAAAACTCAATCACAAGAGGAAAGTTATAAAAATACATGGAGATTAAAGAGCATCCTAATAAAGAATGACTGGGCCAACCAGGAAATTAAAGAAGAACTGAAAAAATTCATGGAAACAAATGATAATGAAAACACAACATTCAAAATATTGGGGACACAGCAAAGGCAGTCCTGAGAGGAAAGTACATAGGAATATAAGTGTTTCTTAAGAAACAAGAAAGGTCTCAAGTATACAACCTAATCCTACATCTAAAGGAACTGGAGAAAGAACAGCAAAGAAAGCCTACACTCAGCAGGAGAAATAATAATGATCGGAGCAGAAATCAATGAAATAAAAACCAAAACAACAGTAGAACAAATCAATGAAACTAGGAGCTGGTTCTTTGAAAGAATTAATAAGACTGATAAACCCCTGGCCAGACTTATCAAAAGGAAAAGAGAAGGGACCCATAAATAAAGTCATGAATGAAAGAGGAGAGATCACAACCAACACCAAAGAAATACACTTATAAGAACATATTATGAGCAACTATACACCAGCAAATTTGACAGTCTGGAAAGGATGCATTCCTAGAGACATATAAACTATCAAAACTGAACCAGGAAGAAATAGAAAACATGAACAGACCCATAGCCAGTCAGGAGATTGAAGCAGTCATCAAATATCTCCCAACAAACAAGAGCCCAGGGCCAGACTTCCCCTTCCCAGGGAAATTCTATTAAATATTTAAAGAATTAATACCTATTCTGCTGAAACTGTTCCAAAAAATAGAAATGGAAGGAAAACTTCCAAACTCATTTTATGAGGCCAGCATTATCTTGATCCCCAAACCAGACAAAGACCCCATCAAAAAGGAGAATTACAGACCAATATGCTTGATGAACATGGATGCAAAAATTCTCATGAAAATACTAGCCAATAGGATCCAACAGTACATTAGAAGGATTATTCACCACGACCAAGTGGGATTTATTCCTGGGCTGCAAGGATGGTTCAACATCCGCAAATCAGTCAATGTGATACAATACATTAATAAATAAAAGAAAGAACAAGAACCATATGATACTCTCAATAGTTGCTAAAACAGCATTTGAGAAAGTACAGCATCCTTTCTTGATCAAAACTCCTCACAGTGTAGGTATGCATAGAGGGTACATACCTCAATATCATCAAAGCCATTAGGAAAAACCCACAGCGAATATCATTCTCAATGAGGAAAAACTGAGAGCTTTTCCCCTAAGGTCAGAAACACAGCAGGGATATCCATGATCACCACTGCTACTCAACACTGTACTAGAAGCCCTAGCTTCATCAATCAGACAACAAAAAGAAATTAAAGGCATCCAATTCGACAAAGAAGTAGTCAAACTATCATTCTTTGCAGATGATATGATACTATAAGTGGAAAACCCAAAAGACTCCACTCCAAATCTGCTAGAACTTGTACAGGAATTCAGTAAAGTGTCAGGATATAAAATCAATGCACAGAAATCAGTTGCATTTCTATACACCAACAGCAAGAAGAAAGAGAAATTAAAGAGTTGATCCCATTTACAATTGCACCCAAAACCATAAGATACCTAAGAATAAACCTAACCAAAGAAGCAAAGAATCCGTACTCAGAAAACTATAAAGTACTCATGAAAGAAACTGAGGAAGACACAACGAAATGGAAAAGTGTTCCATGCTCATGGGTGGGAAGAACAAATATTGTGAAAATGTCCATGCTACCTAAAGCACTCTACACATTTAACACAATTCCTATCAAAATATCATCATTTTTTTTCAAAGAAATGGAACAAATAATCCTAAAACTCATCTGAAACCAGAAAAGACCCCAAATAGCCAGAGGAATGTTGAAAAAGAAAACCCAAGTTAGTGGCATCAGAATGCCAGATTTCAAGCTCGATTTCAAGCTCTATTACAAAGCTGTAATCATCAAGACAGTATGGTACTGGCACAAAAACAGACACATAGATCAATGGAACAGAATAGAGAGCCCAGAAATAGACCCTCAACTCTATGGTCAACTAATCTTCGACAAAGGAGGAAAGAATGTCTAATGGAAAAAAGACAGTTTCTTCAACAAATAGTGTTGGGAAAGTTGGAAAGCCACATGCAGAAGAATCAAACTGGACCATTTCCTTATACCACACACAAAAATAGACTCAAAATGGATGAAAGACCTCAATTTGAGACAAGAATCCATCGATCAAAATCCTTAAGGAGAACAAAGGCAGCACACTCTTCTACCTCAGCTGCAGCAACTTCTTCCTAGAAACATCACCTAAGGCAAGGAAAGCAAGGGAAAAATGAAGTACTGGGACTTCGTCAAGATCAAATCCTTTTGCACAGCAAGTGAAATAGTCAACAAAACCAAAAGACAACTGACAGAATGGGAAAAGATATTCACAAATGACACATCAGGAAAAGGGCTAGTATCCAAAATCTATAAAGAACTTATCAACTCAACATCAAAGAACAAATAATCCAACCCAAGAAATGGGCAGAAGACACGAACAGACATTCCAGCAAAGAAGACATCCAAATGGCCAAAAGACACATGAAAAAGTGCTCAACATCACTCGGCATCAGGGAAATACAAATCAAAACCACAGTGAGATACCACCTCATACCAGTCAGGATGGCTAAAATCAACAATTCAGGAAATGACAGATGTTGGTGAGGATGTGGAGAAAGAGGAGCCTTCCTACACTGCTGGTGGGAATGCAAGCTAGTGCAGCCACTCTGGAGAATAGTACGGAGGTTCCTCAAAACGTTGAAAATAGAACTACCCTATGACCCCACAATCGCATTACTGGGTATTTACCCTAAAGATACAAATGTAGGGATCAAAAGGGGCACATGCACCTGAGTATTTATAGCAGCAACGTCCACAATAGCCAAACTATGGAAAGAGCCTAGATGTCCATCAACAGATTAATGGATAAAGAAGATGGTGTATATATATACAATAGAATACTATGCAGCCAACAAAACCCAGAAATCTTGCCATTTCCAATGGCATGGATGGAACTAGAGGGTATTATGCTGAGCAAAATAAGCCAATCAGAGAATCAGAGAAATAATTATCATATGATCTCCCTGATATGAGGAATTTGAGAAGCAGGGTGGAGGGTCATAGGTGTATGGAGGGAAAAAATGAAACAAGATAGGATCAGGAGGGAGACAAACCATAAGAAACTCTTAATCTCAGGAAACAAACTGAGTGTTGCTGGGGGGTGGGTGGGAAGGGATAGGGTGGCTGGGTTGTGGACATTGGGGAGGGTATGTGCTATGGTGAGTGCTGTGAAATGTGTAAGCCTGATGATTAACAGACCTGTGCCCCTGGGGCAAATAATTCATTATGTGTGTGTGTGTGTGTGTGTGTGTGTATATATTTTTTTTTTAATTTTTTTTTAATTTTATTTTTCAGTGTTCCAGAATTGTTTATGCACCACACCCCACCAAAATAAAATAAAAGAAAAAGAAAAAAAAAAGATATTAACATCAAGGGCTGAATTAGCAGACATAGCAGGTACATAGATGAACAGCCCAAGTAGGGGGGCAGGGACTAAGCCTATGAAAAGTTAGACAGTCAGCAATTTTACCAAGAATCAGCTTTTTTAAAAAAAGCATAAGGTTTCACTAGTGAATTATCTCAAATATTTAAGATGAAAGTAATACCATTCCCACACAGAGTTGAAAGGGTAGATGTCCCAACTTTTATTATGAGGCCTTTTACTCTGGTATCAACAACCAATATGTTTCATGAACACAGAGCAAGAATCCTTAACAAAGTATTAGCAAATTAAATCTAACAACATATATAATAAGGAATATGCAGCACAGCCAAGAGGGTCTTATCTTAGGAATCTGAGGTTTAACATCCAAAAGCAATTTACACGCTACACCAGTTAATAAGGGACAAAACCCATATCATCATGTAAATGGATACAAAGAAAGTTTTATGACAAAATCTAATATCCATTCATGACATCGACTCCCAACAAAAAGAGACTTTCCTAACCAGATAAAAGGCATCTGTGAAAAATTGACAGCAAACATTATAGTTCTTTGTGGAAAACTAAACGCTCTTCTTGGACAAGAAATAAGGCATCTTAAAGATGCATGCTCTCACCGGTTTCCATTAAACATTGTACTAAATGTTCTCGCCAGCATCATGACACCAGAAAACAAAGAAAGAAGTGAAAGCATCCAGATTAGAAAGGAAGAAGTAAAGCAGTGTTGATTTACAAACAGCAAACATGTTACTGGATGAAAATCTTAAAGAATTTACAAAAAATATTAGAATAAGCATACTTAGCGAGGTCACAGGATACAAGTAAATATAAAAAAATCATTTATTTTTCTAAATACCAGTAATAATAATAAAAACGAACATAAATGATAGCATCAAAAATGAATAAAATACATAGAAATAACTAGCAAAATCAGTTTATCCACTTCCTGGAATCTAAAACCACTGCAAATACAAATGAAAGAACATTTATAGAAAGAGAAAGAGAAGACGTATGCATCTGAGATTGACATGGACTATAAAGCTAGGGTAGTACACCTTACAACCAAATCAGTCACACATTGCTAGGGTGTTCCACTCTACCTAAAGTGGTTTAATCATGCATTTCCAAAATAAAACTTTTCCAGAATCTTCTCCGTAATAGTCTCTGTTCTCTCTATACATGACAACTCCGTTCTCTCAGTTCCTCAGGGCAAAACCTGCTGATCATCTGTCTCACTCACCAGGTCCAGCTAGCTCTAACTCTAGAATCCAACCACTGCAAAGCTTTGCTCCTACCCACCGGGTTCTAGCCACGTTCTGGCTCACCTATACATGTCAGTACTTTCCTGAATCTTAAATAGTTTCTATTCTAGCAGTTTTGCTCTCCTCCATTCTAATCTTTACATGGCAACAGAGAGATCCTATGAAAAATTTTTTAAAGATTTTATTTATTTATTTGACAGAGAGAGAGAGATCACAAGTAGGCTGAGAGGCAGGCAGAGGTGGGGCGGGGGGGAGCAGGCACCCCGAGCAGAGAGCCTGATGTGGGGCTTGATCCCAGGACCCTAGGATCATGACCTAAGCCGAAGGCAGAGGCTTAACCCATTGAGCCACCCAGGCGCCCCGATCCTATGAAAACGTACGTCAGACCACGTCACCCCACAGTTCAAATGGCTTCCCATACCATCAGAGTAATAGCTGCCCCAAATGACCCCCTTGGCCCTCACTTCTCTATTTTCCCTCTTGCTCACTTCACTCCAGCCACCCTAGCGAGACACCCCAGGAGCACTGCAAGACACCCCGGGAGCGCTGCCTCAGGGCATTTGCACGTGGGTGTCCTTGACTGGGAAGCTCTTCATCCAGTTGTCCCCTGGACCCAATTCCTCACCTCCTCCAGGTCTCGACCCACAGTCATTTTCTCATCAGGGGCTCTCCGGTCGCCTTTTCTAAAACTGCCAATGATTCCACCTGAAGCAAACAAATGCACAAAAAGTCTCTTCTCTGCTTTATTTCTTCCTTTAGCATAGCCAACATAACAGTTTTACTTTCTTCACTACTTTATTCCCAGCCTAGAACAGTGCCTGGCACATAATTAATCCCTAACACTTCACCTACTGACTGAATGAATGTGTATGTCTTTGGCAACTCCTAATTTTAAAAATCAGCAAGCTAATTTCTTAAATAAATAAACATACGGTTCATGGTAAGACTTGCTTAAATCATGTAAGACTGGAATTTGGACAGAAGAGGATGGAAGAAAACACCAGGAAACAGAATGCAGAAATGGCTGTAAAAATAGTGTTACTTATTTTTCTGGTGTAACAAATTGAGGAGTTCCAGATGTTCCGGAAATAAATCTTTAAGAATTATGATACCTATGCTTAGCGAAATAAGTCAATCGGAGAAATATAACTATCATATGATCTCTTTGATATGAGGAAGTGGAGATGCAAGGTGGGGGGGTTTGGGGGGAGGTAGGAAAAGAAAAAATGAAAAGATGGGATTGGGAGGGAGACAAACCATAAAAGACTCAATCTCAAGAAACAGACTGAGGGTTGCGGGGGGGAAGGGGGATGGGAGAGGGTGGTGGGGAAATGGACATTGGGGAGGGTATGTGCTATGATGAGTGCTGTGAAATGTGTAAACCAGACGATTCACAGACCTGTACCCCTGGGGATAAAAATACATTATATGTTTATTAAAATAAAAAAAAAAAAAACCCAAAAAAAAAAAAAAAAAAAAGAATTATGATACCTATCTTTCACTGTAAGTTGAAATAACTGAAATTATTGGCAGATTGTCAAAATTCATTTAACTCAGGTGTGTTACTCATAAGAAAACTACATACATTTGCAAAATCTAAAAAACCATTAGGGGCACCTGGGTGGTGTACTCAGTTAAGTCTGACTCTTGATTTCAGCTCAGGTCATGATCTCGAGGATGTGCCATCCGGCCCCACACCTGGCTCAGCGCTCAGCATGGAGTCTGCTTGGGATTCTCTCTCCCTCTGCCTCTCTCCGTGTGTGCGCGCGCGCGCGCGCATGCACGTGCACATACGCACTCGCCTCTCTCTCTGCCCCTCTCTCTCTTAAATAAAGAAATAAATCTTTAAAAAAAAAATGAAAAACAATAGTCACAGGATTTTGGCATTATTTTTAATAGTCATCAAATTATAACCATTGTTTACCAAATGCTGCTGCAGAGGTAGGAGAAGCCATTTTTTAAGTCAGTAAATTTTTACTTCAGAAATAACTAATAACCTAATAAAAGTTGACAAGCTCGTCTTTGACTATTAAAGGAGAAATACGCATTTGGGAAAAAATATTAAAAATACACCCTACATTGCTGCACAATATGGTGTTTATAATGTCTCTTAAAATAGGGAGAGAGAGAAAGATTCGTATCCCCCACAGAGGGAGAAATTGAGATCAACTGTTCTTGTAGAAAAGTAGAAGAAAAAACTCTAACAAAGGCTCTCAGTTTTAGTCTTCTAAAAGGATCATTTTTAAAAATCTAGGCGGCATCTTTCATCAAGGAGCTCACCAAAGACTACAACTCTGACAGGATGGTTTCTTTATCCTGCTCTCCAAATCTTGACTTTCCTGCTCAACAAGTCTCGATTCCATCAACACGGCATCAAACTCGTCTGCGAGCACGGGACACCAGGGCCCTCTGTTTCACAGGATGCTTCCATATGCCAGAACTTTCCCCTTCTGCAGGAGCAGAGCAAGCTGCCCAAGTCTGCAAATTCAGCAGAAAATCAAAACAAAAAATCGACAGGTCCAGACAGGGTAAGGAAGGTCAGATGCCTCTGACTTCAATGCCAAAGCAGCTTCTAGTATTTACGAATTGCGAGGTCCTAACTCTTCTCAAATATTACTGACAGCTGATAAATGAAATTAGGCCAATAGTCATAAATATGAAGTCATAAAAGACTCACCATATTAAGTTCAATGCTATGTTTAAACCCAGGAAATCCCTGACTTAACATAAAAACTTTTATCAGGTACTAAAATTAGTCTCAGGGTCCCCGGGTGACTCAGTCAGTTACCGCGTCTGATTCTTGACTTTGGCTCAGGTCATGATCTCA